>NC_056729.1:738228382-738295882 GCF_019279795.1 Protopterus annectens | reverse complement strand
ATTCAAAGTACCTCTGTAGAGGCTGTTTGAGTGAAGAAGCTCAGGCTTTACTTGAAGCCCCTACAGACAAAGATAAGTGAATTAGAGGCATTCTCAGGCTGAAAAAAAATCTTTACACACCAGCCCCATATAGCCTGGCAGGATAACTATTTAAGGAGAATCCAGCAGTCACACCAGGTCAGTTGTGGTGGGCATGTCAGCTTGTCCTAGATTAAAAAAACAGTCCCACTCTCACAGAAAAAGTCCCTACTCTCTCCTGTTTTGGAACAAAACAAAAGCTCATCACATCCCATTAGTTGCTGTCCTATATGTTTACTTTAGATTATAAAACATTCATGGTGTGTGTTGAAACAACTCAAACATTTCTCCCTACAATTCTTCATGAGGATCAAGAAGGTTTTCTTAATGGTCACCTTGCTGAGGAAGTTACACACTAGCAAGAAATGCAAGCAGTGGCACGATCTCTATAAGGTGTCCCTTTAACTGATGCTAAAAAGTATTTGTTTTTCTGGAATGGAGGCAAGATTTTGATAGACTATGGGCTATTTACCAGATACCCTAGCTGATGCACTATGTGTAATCTGTGTTGAAGCTACAGATATTGCTAAGATGAAGTTGCATTTCTCTAGTTATCGGAGATGGAGGACGGGGTAAGATAAGATTACTCCCTGACATCGATCTTGTCTTTATGAATGCATTTGTTTTTTACTTATCAGCTACTGGACAGGTGGAAATGGCTTGAGGAGATGTACTCTTTGCTGATAATTTGGTGCTTTTGGTGTGGAATCCCTACAGACCTACTCCAGCAGCCTGGGAGGTACTTTAAAATGGGATTCAGAAGTAAGCTACAAGGTGAATCTGTATAACTCATAGTACCTGTCTGGTTAACTCCACTCTCACATTCTCTCTTAATCCCTATTATGACCTTAACTGTAATCCTGCATATATCTGGGATCTAGGAGTAAGCTTAACAATTACCTTAGTAACTATTAGAATTTTAATGGAGGATGATATCCAAGAAGCTATATGTTGAGTTGTGGCTACATGGGGAAGTGGAACCTTTTAATGGAACTTAATATGCTTGAACAAATGGATTTATTTATTGCAGCATTTTCCAGTAGTCCTAAATTGCAGGTTGCTAAAGCAATGAACTCATTAAAGACTGGGGGATTCTTGATCACCAACATAACTCTAAAGCCAGGGCTGTACCAGAGAAGGATAAAGCCCTAACTATGGCTCAGGAGTGACCCAGATCTGATTAATGGCTCAGACATTTGAGGTACTAGCAGGGAGGAATGGGCATGCCCATGCAGGGGGAGAGTGTTTGTTGAAGATGCTCCCTGAAGAGGAGATATGGTCCACAGAGGGGAGAAGTCTTCTGAGATTGTTGATGAGTGTAGGGGTGAGGGGAAGAGAAATAATAACCCCCACTCAGCAGCAGAAGCAGTTGCTGGTGCTGGACTCCAGGATGCTCTTTAGATCCACTCTGACCCCAGCTCACTTTGAGAAATCCAGAGGAAGAAAGAGGAGCAGGTAGACCTACTGACAGATTTTAGCACTGGGATATCTGGAATGAGTGAAGCTGGAAGGACCAGGAAAAAAACACTGCAGGTTCTATGGTAAGTGACTGGTTATCTGTTCTCTCCCTGTCACTGTGCTATAAATCTCTTTGTGGTGAGTGCTTTTTGGTGGAATCTCAAATGCATAGCACCAAAACAGTAACAAGTTCATTCCTTGTTCCTGAGGTGCAAGGGTCAGAAATTGTATTCAAGTAAAATATATCATAGAAGTTTACTTAAGTATCCTGTAACAGCACATTAATAAAGTTAAAGAGTTGAGTGTATTACGTGTATCATATCTTGCCAGCTTAGAAGCATTTTTGAAAGCTTCAGAATTATTTAGAGGATGTTTTCCTCTTATAGCACCCATAGTAGACAGGATTACCTTTTCTGCAGAGCTTCACAACTTACCTTGAT
This sequence comes from Protopterus annectens, assembly GCF_019279795.1. Classification (NCBI taxonomy): domain Eukaryota; kingdom Metazoa; phylum Chordata; order Ceratodontiformes; family Protopteridae; genus Protopterus; species Protopterus annectens. The sequence continues at coordinate 738,293,906 of NC_056729.1, read as the reverse complement.
GGAGATGGTGGGACTGGGGATTGAGATCACGAAGGCAGTTCCTACAGCAATCTAATTTGGTTTTGTTTAAAGCTTGCTATCTCAATAAGCATGAAAAAAAGGTGGTCATTTAATTATTTGCAGTTCTCCGTATTGCTTGTTGGAAGGATGGGGCAAAGTTGCATCTACCCTTGGAAATATAGCCTTTAATACACTACTTTCCAAGGGCTACCTCTCATCACATAAGGCATCATGCATTTATCTCCATGTTATATGCTATTGAGGTCATATTTTCCAGAAGCAAGGCATGACCTAAAGGCACTACATGTTAAAAAGCTGGTCACTCTTAGCAACAATCTAAAGACACCAATATATTTTCCTTGTAAACCTCGATCACCCCTTCTCCAAAGTGGACAACTTGCAGTTATATTATTATATCAGCTGTTTCTTACTCCAGGGTAGATTTACCAAGCTTCCACATGTCAACAACCTACAGTAGAGACATGGTCACATGAGTTTTAGAAATGCCCACTCAGAGTTTTCAGCATAATCTGCCACATAGATTCAAGCTGCTATCTGGCAATGATTATAATTCTCTTTCTCTCATTCATTGGTCAGATTTTATTCTTCAGAAAGAGAAGAAGATATGATAGCTGGAAACACATGTGCTCTTTTGCAAGCATTATTGAATGCAGCTAAGAAAGTTATTCATTGCAAAATAAATCACTGAAGGTCCCTTTATTGTCTGAAGGTTGGGTCATAATAGGCCAGCTGCATCATAGCAAATTAAATGTAACTATAAGAAAAGAATAATGTATACTTTCATACACAAGTTCTCTTTTATTGACACTAGGGAACAGTTCATGTGGAATATGGGGTCTAAGATTATTAAAACTGCTAGTCACATTTGGAAAAGAGGACAGGGTTGCATTTTTTATTGCTGCACACCTTCTTTTCATTATTATTTCATTGTCTAGTTGTTTTTCATGACATCTCATTTTTTATTTTTTTCCAGATAATTCTCAGTGTTGAACAGGGGATGGGTGGCTTATTAAGTTTCATTTTTGACAAGATATCCATGGCCTTGACTTATGGTATGTAGAATATATTATTTCCTTCTTTTCTAATGAAGGCTTATATTGTTAGTGGCATTTGCACAACACAAAGCTTTGAAATGTGCTGAAATCTCTTTGTTCTTGTATGGGCAATGCATTTACTTTGGTTTGTTTTAAACTAAGCAGTTTTATCATTTTTAACAGCCATTGCATAGACCATTTCAGATTGTGCTCTCTCACTTCCTAACTGCTTTTTAGGGTTTCATGCAGGTCTTGAAAGTTTGGGAGCAAGTTGAATTGAAGCAAAATTGTGAACACATCTTTTGGCAACAGTAGTTTTCTCTTTCCTCTATTGTTGTGCAACTTCAGAGTAGGTATATATAAGTTCAGGCAGTATGGGGGTTTCCCCCCATATGGAGACTTGAGGGGGGTTGCCTCCTTACAAGATAATACCACCAGACTTCACCTCAAAGTTGTTTCAGCACAACTTTCTTGACCTACCAACATTAGCTAGAGTTGCTGTTGAGTGATCAGCATGCTTCCTGGGAAGTGTTTCCTTCCTCTAGTGCATATTCTTCGTTTAAACAACTTGTTTATTTTTATTTATCCACATCTTTAACTGCTTTGAAGGGCCTATAGACCTTTGTTTACTAAGTTAGGCTCAATATACACTTACTGAGACTTATTATGAATAGCTATATTTAATATTGTGATTATCAAAGTGTTCATACTTTCTATATGATTTTCCTTAATCTCATTCCTTTAGGTTCACCGCTGGAATTCTGTTGTAGTTAAGAGCAGGATATTTTACCCCCATGATTGACAAGAGCAAGGTAAATACAGAATGACTGCTCATGGGGGGCTGTAAAGCTTATGTGCCACATACCATGAATGACTTATTAGTAACAACACAGTCCAACAGGGGCTGGATCCTAGCAAAGGAGGTGAACCCTTTATGTTCAGCAGCAACGTTTGTCAAATCACGGACCATTCCAGTACTGTCAACATTAGTACAATGAGGCCTCATTAATGTTAAAATCTCCCAAAAGTACGATTTTATTACTTGTCCAATATTTATAGAGAATTCAAACACAATATGTTATACATTTAGTGAGGTTACACTGGGGGGATGGGGGGGTTTATAATACAGCTATAGAGATCTTGCTATGGCCGCTGATGCCATAATGAAAGGATAAATAACTTCAAACTTTTAAAGGCCAAAAAACAAAACACAATTCAAAAGAATGGCCTCGGTTGCAATGAGATGAAGAAAGATAAACATTTCCAAATAAGAAGTGCTTAAAAAAAGAGAACTTTAACAAATAAAAATAAAAATAAATCAGGTACATCCAGTAAATCAAGCGCTTTCGTCTCCAGCCATTTGGAGACTTTATCAAGACAGAGCATGCCCCAACTGCTAGTAAATTTATAATGCAAAGTTAATTACTGAACCAATCAACATCCAGGGTTCATGAATAATTAATCTAATAATGTCAAATAACCACACATAAAACATTCATCATCCTAAATATTACCCACTATAATACATATAAATACATTATTAAAAAAATCTAATAAAAACTCAACATTTCCTATATGTTGTACACCTCAAATGACCCCAATGCATTATAGTATAAATACATGTATAAATACATAATAGATACAGTATAAAATTCACCAATGTATACATATAAGACATAAAAATAATGCATATGTTTCAACTACTAAGAATTACGAGAACATTTCTTTAAATGCATCATCTGTCTAAAGTTTTTAATCTTAAAAAGCAAGTAATTGCAACAGATTCATTTAAGCCTGGCCATTGAGTTGCATTTGTTCTCAACTGCCATAAGGCCTCACTTATCTCCAAATATAAAGTCCAAGGTCCACCTCTTGGGTCTAGTTCAATAACTTCATTAACAGTGAATTTAAAGTCATGTCTGGGCCATTCCATGCAATGTTTTGCAAGGGCATTGGTTTCTTTTTGCAGTCTGATATCCCTCAAATGCTCATAAATATGTTTTTTAAGTTTCCTTTCTGTCTTTCCAATATAAAAGCAAGCACATTTGTAGCAGAAAGCACAATAAACCACCTTCTCAGTGTAACAGCTGCACTTTTTTTGTAAGGAGACCTTTATATCATTTATGTTAAATTTTGACCCTTCCTTAATATATTGGCAATAATTGCATGCCCCACACTTCTTCATATGGCCCCCATTCCGAATCTAGTAACTCCTTTCAAAGATGTTCTTTAAGGTTTGTCCCTTTCTATATACCACAATAGGCTTCTCACTTATGCATTGTCTAATGTCATTACTTGAGGTCAAAATTATCCAATTTTTATCCAAAATCCTAAAAGTTTCTTTACTATCAAGAGTATAAGAAGTGATAAAAGCTGAACAAAACTTTCCATTTGCTTGCACTTGTTCAACAGGTGTCATAACATTCACATTAACATTGCTGTCTGTATTAACAGAACCAACATTCTAATTTAAAACCATATGCTTGTTCCCTTCATTGCCAGAGTGCACCATCTCCGAATTCAGTATAGCATGATAAAACCCTCTCTCTCTCTCTTATTAACTACTCCCAACATTAAGTTGTTGATTAAGTCCAATGGATATTCTCTTTTAAGAAACATATTTTTCAACAGTTTACATTCATCCAAGAAAGAGTCGAAACTAGACACCATCCTAGCAGCTCTAACAAACTGCCCCTTAACAACTGCTCTTTTTTGTTTGAAGGGATCACTACTGTCAAAATGTAAAAAACTGTTTGAATACATTTCCTTCCTATAAATATATGACTCAAAATTCCTTAAGACTGTATTTTTTGTCAGTTTAACATCCAAATAAGAGATTTCATTGGGATCAATATTATGGGTGAACCTTAAAAAGGCTGTTAAATTATTCATGTGAGTTACAAATTCATTAATCATCTCACTTGGTCCATCCCAAAATATAAAAATATCATTCAAAAATCTCAAATGCATTTTACAATGTTGATAATAAACTGAATTAATAACAAACTTTTTCTCCCATTGCAGCATCGCCAAATTAGAATACAAACCACCACATGGAGAACCCATAGCAACACTAACTGCTTGGATAAAGAATTCACCATTAAAAAATATACAGTTATTTTTCAACACAAGTTCAAATAGTTGTTTGTATACATTAATTTTTGGTTGTGATACTCCTTTTTCCAATAAATAGTCACATGCCCATTCAATACCAGTATCATGGGGTATTGAGGTGTACAAATCTTTCACATCAATGGTGATGAATACACCTGTCTCACTGTATTCTAAATTATTAACCCTTTCTAAAAAATCCCATGAATCCTTACAAATAGTTTCTTCATTAACAAAACATTTCAAATTAATATCCAAGTATTTTGCTATGGGATAAGTGATAGAACCATGCCCATTCACTATAGGGCGCATAGGTGGATCAACCATATTCTTGTGTAGTTTTGGTAATCCAAATATACAAGGAGTTTTTGGATGATGCACTGTCAGGTAATTGTACTCATCTATAGAAATTGAGCCTTCAATAAAGATGTCCATTAATTCATTTTTTACTTTGTTATAAATGCCATTTAACTCATTAATAGAGATTTATCGGATTTATTTTTATTTGTTAAATTAAAGTTCTCTTTTTTAAGCACTTCTTAGTTGCTTATTTGGGAATTTTTATCTTTCTTCATCTCGTTGCAACCAAGGCCATTTTTTTGTATATTGAAAGGATAACAATCAGCTATATAATTTTGAGAGAAGGTTGATGCATCATTACATGGAAGTTTAACTCTGAATTCTTCAGTGGAATAGCATTCTTCCTTCAGTCATAAGCTTGGAGGAAGTGAAAGGAGGTGATTCAGAGGAAAGAAAAGGGGATGTCTGACTGTTATCAAGAAATAGTAATAGCCAGTACTTCTAGGTTGTGCTGTATGATCAATTATTGTTTCTCTTCTAATTTATTACACAGAGTATTCAAAATTTAACCCAAGGCATGACTGCTAAACTAAAACAACAGATAAAAACTCATACAGAAAAGCAACATAGGCAAAAATAAATAAATAAATAAATAAATAAATAAATAAAAGACCCAGGCAATGCAGATTCTCTACTGTGTAATACCTTAAACCTACTGTAAAGAAGGTTCATCATGGGATGTATGTAAATGGCCCCTTAAAACATACACGTTTCAGCAGCATTGATTATAAATACATGATCCCTGGGATTCAGCAAACTCCATGTAGGCTTCATGTGAACACAGAGTTTTACATGTGTGCACGGTGATGCACAGAGAGCAGCAGCGCTAATGACATATTCATGCCACACACCATGTTTAAACTTAAATAAGCATGTTTTCTTGGTTGGGAACAGTGTTGCCAGCCAGGAAACTGTATAAAGCAACATAGACAGCAAACCTGTTTACATCAGAACACAGTCAGCGTGTTTGTGTGGATTGCCACAATGATCACTAAGGCTTAACATACACTTCTCATACCTCTCAACCTCTCAAGAAATCTGGACAAAGCCCAACATAATGGGGGAACAATGGCCCAGAAATAAGGACATATTTTACACATTTGCTCTTTTAAACTTAGAAATGTACTAGAACAACAAGGTTTGTGTTAAGATACATTTTCTGAAGGATTTGAAGTCTGAAACTCAAATGTATGTAGTTATTTAGTGACCTCAGTCCTGAGATCATCCCAGTGATATGGCAGAAAAACACAAATTTTATAAGGAACAGACCAGAAGATATATGCCAAAAATCTGGACATTTTGCAAAAATCTGGACAATTGAGAGGCAATAGTTATATATATGGTCCAAACACAGTACAGGACAGTGTATACAGTGCCGAGTATTGTGAAATCCAATTCCTGGCATTCTGTACTGAAGTTGTGTAAATGATCTGCAAGGGTATATGGACTGCCCTGTAAAATAAACACTCAGGGGAAGTGTGTGTATTGAATAGGAACACACAGATGAATTGTAGGAATGAACACAGGGAAAAAGGACAGGTATAACAACCTAATGTACAGCAGATGAGGGCATGTCAATGTTGTAGCAGCAACACTGATTACATATCTATATGGTACAGTATGGACTACACAGTGAAAATGTGTATTATGTGACTATCACACAAGGTGACATAACAATGGGGAAGATGTGTGCGTGAAATAAACATTCTTACATGAACAATGCAAAGGACATCTATCAGGGATGTTATACACAATTAGGGTAGGGTGCATTTTATGAAGCTGTGTAACCTGATATGCCTGAATATGAGAGTAATCTCAGCAGAGGTCTCGAGCAAGTGGGACACGGGTGGACAACATTAAAAGAAGCATGCACAATCATGGACAATATCAGAATAATACCACCAGTAATCCCATGTCTGACATAACATATGTGATTTAGAGTGATCAGAGATAGTTCTACACAAACACACTTGGACAATTATTATGACACGTCTGCACTCTATAAAAGTAATCACACACACTGTCCTGACACTGTAACATCTGCTTGAGGTGTTAGGAGGGATACTGCTATATCTGTATGTGATATTATGATCAATACAGGCTAATTGACTGGTGTGCATTGCATATGTTTATATATATATATATATATATATATATATATATATATATATATATATATATATCTAGGCACAATCCTCAATGTCACTAATGTTATCCATGCCATTAATGTTGTCAAACAGTTATGTATGTACTGTGTGCATCACTGCAACAGGTATCACACCTGCCTCTGATGTAACAACTTGATGGGGGTTCTACACCATCAGACAGTAATGTTTACTCCACAAAAAGGATAACTAGATGTGACTAATAAGATGTGTGACAGCTCACTGTGACAAAGGTGGTACACTTCAGTTGCATATCACTGGAAGATGTATAGGGAGGTACATGAATAAGGGTGCATTGTACTCAGTTATTGGTATGATGAAGGCTGGGAACTATGAAGGTATTATGCCCTCTAATGTGGATGGCCTTCAAATATTCAGTAGCTGTGTTACAAACAAGGGAGTAGTCATCACTGTGACCACTGGGACATAGGCCACATACCTATTGGTCTGATTATAGGGTGTGATGTCTACATCATACTTGGGTTGTGTGTTCATTTTCATGGTGTAACAAATCCCCCCATGTTTTTGTGTCATTGCAGGTGCTGCCATGGCTGTGGCAGCAATCTCTGGTGTGTATTGATACTGTCTGTATTATACTAATATCACAGTTGATGTCAATGATTACCCACAATCTGTAGTCCTTCAGACAGCTGTTTGGGCACAGGATGTGCATGTTATTTGTGATGTATGTGACTTAAATAATGGACAGGAAAGAGCCTAGCAGACATTATATATGGACCTGATCACAGGACCTGAGATATAGGTGACTTCACACATTTCAACATATTTAGATGCCATGTATGTGATACAGTGGTCTCCCCACTTGGTATTATTAGTGTTCATGGCCACATCTGACAATGCTGATGAATACCTCAGTGTAGATTTATGACAAATGGCTTGGGCTTGTCAAGTTCAAAAGCATAATAGTGTTGTCATCATGCATGACCTCGATGACCTATTTGAGGACATCTACCAGATGTGACAGACATGATGTAGCATTAACATCTCATACAGGTCTATTGCACACAGCCAGTATATTACTAGTGTCCATTTAGAAAAGGTCCATGATGACATGTTGATCTACCTCACAGATGAGGAGAGTTAGGATGTGTTTATACATACATGCATTGGGTGCTGTCCCCCCATCTCACATGGATGCATGCTGATGTACACCCTTCTACAGGAACATTCTGTGTGAAGGGTGTGTCGTGTGTATTCAACCATGTCAGGAATGTGTATGTGACAAGTCATGTGATAGATGATCTATGATGTTGTCACAGCCCATTGACTCTGTGTGATAAGCCTGGATCAAGTTAAGACAGTGCTTTCTGCCTATCATGATCTGGCCTAGGGTTTGGATACAATCCCCCATGCAGATATCATTGAGAAACTCTCCCAGCTGGGGATTAACTCTTGCGTCACTAGATGGGTAACCAATTGCCTCACTGACAGAACACATACTGTGAAAGTTGATGAATCAATCTGTACCAGTAGAGCTGTCACCATTGGCATACCACAGGGATCTGTGCTTGGTCCTTTACTGTTTAGAGACTATTACTCGACAATTTGGGCTAAAGTATATGGCCTTTGGCTTACCACAATTGCTGATCCTTATGTATTGAGTGCAATCATTAAGTACACTTATGATGATACCATACTACAGGAGGGGCTAACACCAAACAAATGACTGGTGACAAAGCCACACAGTCTACAGATAAATGCAAGAAATGGGTCTTTATTCTGTCCTTCTCCAAAGTGGAATTCCCTGCTAATTACAGCATTGACAACAGTCTACTATGCTGAAATCAGTGATGCAAGCACTGGGAACACACGTAGATGGCAATCTGAACTTTGACCACAAAGTGTCCACACTGGTATTGAAAGTTTTTGTTGTGCACATCATAAGTCATGCCATCATATTCAGGTCTGAGGATTATATTACAGCACTGTACTCAAATCTCATTAGAACTCTAATAGAGTATAATAGTCTCTTTTGCATGTACCTCACCAGACACATGCAGCAGATAGAGAGCCCAGAGGGGTTTCTCACCACAAAAACACAGGGCCTAAAACCATGCCATGATGCATGTGAATAAACTGAAAGCCACGTCACTGTAATCTGTATTGTCTAGGATGAGATGACTTCTGCCTGGCCTTCAGGCCAGTCTCTGATCCTGCCCTGGTGGGAATAGTGCACATCCACAAATCAGATAATAGCTTATGACATCAGCAGCATCTGATGAGGAGAATATGGTAATAAGAGTGTCCCACATGCTGGAGTAAATGGCTCTCTTTAATGTCAAGCAAGTGCGCACACACACACACATACACACACACACACACACACACACACACACACACACACACACACACACACACACACACACACACACACACACACACACACACACACACACCAACTGACTGCAGTGAGAACAGAAATCCTACCTAAATACACAGACTACAGAACTTTGCATTTAAGGCAAGCACCATAACTTATAGTGGATGACATCAGCAGTGGAATTTGGAGAGAAGATGTTGGGAGGACTGCATGAAATGGATGTGTAGGCATGAGCAAGTGTCAAAATACTGTCAATTTATGGGATTGGAGTACATATTTATGCTCTTCTGGTTAGAGACACACACACACACACACACACACACACACACACACACACACACACACACACACACACACACACACACACTTGACTACAGTGAGAACAGGACTTCCTACCTATTTAAGTATACAGACTACAGAGCTGAGTACTTTACACAGGCACCATGGGACACATCTGACTTTTACAAGGCTGCAGGACAACTTATACTGGATGACATTAGCACTGGATGTAGGAGAGAAGATGTTGGAAGGGCTGCATATGTTCATAGCTTCATAGTTTCATAGGAGTTTACTAGGCTAATGGCCCTAGGGTCTTTACAGGCCTAGCTGTGTAAAACCCAAGTACTCTTACTGAGCAGAGTTAGATGGTTGTTGTTAGCAGAGTGATTTTGGGATCAGCATCAACTGCCTCTGTCCTTGAGGGACATAGCTTCCTCCCTTGGGGTGAATTTACGATTACCCATACAATTGTCAAGGTTGCACTTATTTATATTTATTTTATTTATAAGTTTAAAGTGAAAGCTAAAGCTTTTGACATGGTCCCACACAAACAACTCATCTCTTTTCTCAATAACCTACCCTTCTCTCAACCAGTCATCAACTGGTTTCAGAGTTACCTATCTGTCCGCCAACAAGCAGTTGTTTGGCAGGACAACCTATCCCCCCAACTACCAGTCTCCATAGGGTTTCTCCAAGGGTCCATCCTGGGATCCCTACTCTTCTCTATTTTCACCAATAATCTAGCCTCAGCCACAACACATGGCACACTCATACAATACGCAAATAACTCAACCATCATCTGCACAGCCCACTCCCTACCCAAACTGCAAAAAGTCACACAGGAAGCATTTTCCTCTATTGAAACTTGGTTATCCGATGCCCAACTAATACTCAACCCAAACAAAACAAAATTACTATTCTTCCAAATCACCAAACTTACCCTTAACAGATCTCACTTTAACATCACAGCAAAAAAAAAAAAAAACAACACCATCATCCATCCTACAGAACACACCAAATTACTAGGAGTAGAAAAAGACAATAAACTGAACTTTGACATTCACATTTCAATGACCATTAAAAAAGTGCACAAAAAACTAGGAGCATTATATAGAAATCAGCAACTACTTACCAAAGCAGCTAAAATTTTGGTAGCAAATTATCATCTTATCTCTACCCTACTCTACGCCTCTCCAATTTTTACTAACCTTAGACAATGTGAACTAAATAAGCTCAAAACCTGCTTTAACAAAATCGCCAAATTCATCACAGGGGCTTCCTACCATATTCACCACTGTCTTTCACTAGCAGAACTGGGCTGGCTAGAGCTCCCCCACTGCCTTCAGTGGTACCAACTCGCACTCACCCACAAACTAATAAACCAACCACTAAAAGTCCCATCTCTCTAGAATCTACTCCAACCCTAGATAACCATAACACTAAGATCCAACCACAAAAACCTCCTACAGGTCACAAGAGCCAATAACTCTACTGGAGAAGCATTATTCTCCTGCACTATAGCCAACCTCTGGAACTCCCTCCCATCTTCAATTACCTCTGTAACTTCTTGCACCCACTTCAAATCCTTAATAAAATCACACTTAAAAACTTGCCAGATATGCCCTTGCAACCCCCCCCTCAAATACCATCCACTCCACCCCCACTACCTCTCTCAGCCCCTATCAACAACCTACTCTTAGAAAAGCTTGGCTACTCATGTTCCCAGCTACCTACCACATAGTAATAACTTCTTGTAGCAACAACTGCTAATGGCGGTTATGTACATCGAAAACAGATTGTATCAATTGTTCATTGATGATTCTCAACTACATTTGTAACCATGTTTAGTATATGTCACCATATTTTAAAATTGTACTATGTTCTACAGCTGTTTTACATCTGTTTTATTCTTGTCTTACGTCCTCAGCTGGACTAATGTTTATATTTTAAATGCTATGTTTTTTAACTGTATAATGTAAGTAATACTTAATGTGGAGCTTTTCTCCCTGGGCCTCCTCTGAGAACGGACCTGTGTCCAGTCGGACTCTCCTAGTCAACAAATGTAAATAAATAAATAAATAAATAAATAAATAAATACATATTATTTATTTATTTATTTATTTATTTATTTATTCATTTAACATGTGATAACCAGGAAAGTCTGACTTGGAATGAAGCCAATTTTCAGCGGAGGCCCAGGGAGAAATGCTCTAGATGCATGTCTTTGTAACATGGGAGGAAACTGGAGCACCCGGAGGAAACCCACATGAACACAGGGAGGACATGCAGACTTGCACTTGAATAGGGTCATTGAAGAGCACTGCTTCACATGCAGTGGGAGCCTATTCCAAGGGAGTAGCAATTGCTGGGAGATATATCTGTCTCTAGCATGTTCTCTTTATGTCACAGGCTAGATTGAGTTCCCTGGATCAAGTTATTCTTATCAAAATTGATTTGTGGATAGCCAACAGTAGAGCAGCATGCAAGACTTCTCTGTAGGTGAGGTACAGGTTGCCTCTCAGCAGCCTGTATGATACTGAGTAGACTGACAGGGCTTTCAGACTTTCCATATATGTCATGTTATGGAGGCCCAGGATTCTCCTAGTCAGAAAACTCTGTGGTTTATCCAGTTGCTGCAGCTGTCTGGTGAGGTAGATACAGAAGGAAGTATTGTACTCAATTAGTGGTCTGATAAGGGTTGTGAACAGCAGCGTTATGACCCCCTGGTCTTGGATGTGATGCCCTTTATGAAGAGCACAAGCGCAGTGTAGAATATGTGTCTTACCACTATGGACATATAATGAATGAAGTTTAGATTATCAACCTGTGTGTCCAAGTCTTGCACCACTGAGTTTGAGGTCATCTGCAAACTTGGTAAGCTACAGGCCTTCTACCTTCACCTGGACTTCAGAGAAATAGTTTCCAAACAGTAAGGGCCCAGCACAGATGCCTGTGGTACCCCACTGGTAACTGGTCTACTGGTGGAGGTGGACTACCTAACTTTGACTGTGTGTGTTATGTTGGTGAGCCAGTTGAACACCCATCTAGTAATGTATGGTTTATTCCCCAGATGAGAGATTTTCTTTATGATACCTCAATGGGGAATTGTGTTAAAGGCCTTGGCTAAATTAACATAGGTGGTATGCCCTGTTTCCCCTCATCCAGGGCTTTGGGGACATTATCAAAGAAGTCCACTAGGTTTAATAAGCAAGATCTACCCTTGCCACAACTACAATGAGTCAGATCAAGTGTTGAAGGTTGCATATGTCATTGTGGATAAAGTCCATGAAGATTCTTTCCATAGCCTTGCAGATAAGGCTGGTTAGGCTTATGGGTCAATAGTTGATAGGGTCAGTTCATGGATGTGTAGGCATGTACAACTGTGAATATAGTTCTGTTCTGCATGTTACCATATTGATGTGCATTGCAACATTTGATACTAATTTGTGTAGCATAGGTGATATATTTGTGAACAAGTACCGAAGCATCAGGGTTGCAGTGCATGGGGGGAGGCAACATATGGCTGCATTTTAAATATGTGACATATTGTTTGATAGGGCCTTCATTTTGTTATGTTTCCCCATGTAGTTTCATGCCATGAAGAGTAAATGGACAGTAAGCTGCAGTAATACATGCTAATAGTTACTATGCATAGCACAGCTCCAAGAGGCGGCATTGCACAATGGTTGGCAAAGTGTTTGTGCATATGAAGTACACATTTCCATTACTTACTGGGTTTAAATCCAGGTGTATCTAATACTTTTAAATAAACAGTGATAATGCAATGACATTAATACTTTAAAATACATTTGTTGCTGTGTGCTGGCATAGCACAGTGGGGTTAAGTGGCATTCCAAGGAGGTAACTGCATCATTGTAGGGTGCTCACCATCACTTGGCAATGGTGCACAATGCCAAGCTCTGCTCAAACTTGGAGGCCAAAAAGTAAAGCAATCCATTGCTTTTATTGGTACATATGTGTGTTGTGTGTGAATCAGTTTTTGACCACATTATGTGTTAAAATGAAGTAGATAGGATAGTGGTGAAATGGGGGACAAGCAGGGAGAAGAACAAAGGGAATGCAATACAGGAATGTGCAGGAGGGAGGTAGTTAGGAACTATAGCTATCCATTTCTTCAACAGTGGAAAGTGATAATATGTGTAGCATATTAGCTGAATTTGGCCTGTCACCTAAAGAGAGAGGGGTGACAACAATGTACTCATGTTGTATAGCCAACTGGACTGAATCAAGTGTGTCAAGAAGACATGTGTGCAAAGTGGAGAGCAATGTATGGAACAATATTATTTTGTGGGACAAATGCCCATTTTGTTTTTATTCAGTAAGAGAGGAATGCTGGACAATGAATGTAGGTATTTCTGGGTCAGGTAAGTGGATAGCTGAGGAAGCAAATGCAAACAAATGAAACAAACAATACAAGACACAGGGACAATGACAGACAGAAAAAAGTTTGGGACACCATGATTGGGGTGAGGAAGGGGACAACACAGGCTCATGCCTGTCAAACATGGAGACAGTGAGAACTAAGTCTTCACCCTCTGGATTGTCATCTCTGTCCCCTTACTCCACTGGAGGCTGGAGTACATGATGTCTTCTCCTCCTACATACCACGAGGGAGAGCTGCTTCTCCATTTGGCCTGTGTGTACACCAATGCACCCTATGCACCGACCATGGCATCTCTCATTGGGTGATGAAATCCCCACCTCTGCCACTGCTCCTGGAAGATACTACAGCACAAGCTGTCAGGGCTACCTGGGGGTGCAGGTAGTGCAGGGGCAACAGAGGCAGTGCTGCCAGGTTGGGTCTCAGACATGCTGGACATCAGTGCTGGAGACGGTGGAATGGGGGCAGGCTGATCCACTGGGCCGGCCTACCTCATTGTGCTGTGTAGCATTTAGTGATTTGGTACACATGGATGACATGGACATTTTGATGACACAATAGAAAATAAAAAAAGAGATAAGGGTTGGGTTGAGAGAAAAAGAGATAAAATGAGTACCATCATATGCGACATAAATGCATTAACATAGTTGTACATATATTTTATCTGAAGTATTACATTTAAGTATACATCCGAACAAATACACACGATGACTACAGATTGCTGAAAGTAATCATTGAAATGTGCATATATTGCACATATGCATGTTCCAGTTATACAGATTACAGTTAGCAGGGCATTTGTGACACTTGCATAGAGTTTAATTTAATGTAAATATTATTAAAGAAATGCAGTATTGTATAGTTGTGACTTGTGGTATTTGAACCACAATTTCTGACTACAGTCTTATCTTTGACTCTTAAAGTTGGTTTCCTACACTGTTCTCCAATGTGTCAGATGCCAGTAGCACTAGATACAGCCTGAGCTAAACTACTCCATGCCTCAGACTTTTACTGTGAGCCAGAATAGTTCCCCTGCAGAAGCCTTTGGCTGTGGCAGTTTACCATCAGTCCAATAAATATCCTGGACTCCTGGACAGAACAACCCCTGTGCCCTAAACTAGGCAGCTTCACCTCTAACCTCAGATATGTCTAACACCTGAACTAGAGCAATGGCAATTAATGCTTTACCTCCAATTCCAGTTATTGCATTTATTGGTAGTATGCAAACCAAATAAAATATGCCAACATATTTGCACAATGTTAATCACAGAGCAGCAGAGCCAAGCAGGGAGGAAATAAATATTTGAAATAGGAAGGTTAATCTGACACTTGACCTTAGTTTGAGGGATATCTGCTGATGTAGCTTGAAATATATATTGAAAATTGGAAGGTAACTGTTAGGTGGGTTAACTTTGCAGACATGCACTGGAGGCATAAATGTCATAACCTAACATATTTGTTTTTGTTTTTTTTTTACACTGATAAAATTGAATTTTAAAGTGTGTGATTCAAACCAAGGCATAAGGGCCAAAACATTTTCTTCCACGGTGTTGATTTTCTACCTTTACCGCAGACGTGTTGATCAGACATAGTCAGGAATCATTCATAAATACAGCTGACAGTTTGATGTGTTAAACATTTATGTTACCTGACAAGGTTCTTGTGTATATATCCAGTTATGTATGTGTCTTATTTAATTGTGAAGGCCATGCAAGTCCAGATAACAGACTTATACTTACATAAATGTAGTAGACAGTATATCCTGAGTCATACCTCTGAAAACACACTAAGGGTGTATTATCCCTCATGCATATAATTCATATCAGCTCCACTATCTGAAGTGTGATAAGTGAGAGTGCATATAAATGGAAGTGGGACAACAGTAAAAATGTTTGGACTGCCCTGTGTTAGGACCCAGGACCATGTTCATCTCAGTCCTACACTTAAACCTGTTACCATATGAATGTTGAAATAACATGCACTCTGTAAGCCATTCTTTATCATTGCCCTTAAAATGTGTGAGGATATTAAATGGCAATCATATATAACTGTCAACAAATGAAGGGGAGGTTGGATGTTACTGAACAGAACCTGTGAACTGTGTGCTGCTTACTTACATTTACAACCTTGACAAAATTACATACAACACATTGTAAGTCTAACATGACACAACCACTGGATATAGGACAGTCTGCATTGCTGTTGCGTTTTCCTTCTCCCTACCAGTAATCATTCACAGTTGCAATCCTTTAAAAACAAACACTGAGGGAGTTCCTGCACTATATTTACATTTGATGCACAGAGCCAAATATTTGGGAAGCAGAAGTTCTTATGAGTTCACACCTGATTTGCATCTTCACCATGATCACAGCTCTGGATGTACACCATAAACAGCCAACCTTGTAGCTAGGGAACCTGAAGGTGAGGAGACTTGTTTATGTGGAAAACACAGAAGAGACTATTACTTTAAGATATATCTGCACAGAAGATTACTGAAACTGATAAGGCATGCTTGCATTTTGCAGCTATGTACTGTATATGCTGAAATGCCATTAAGAAAAATCTGTTTAATACTACATATATGTATATATATATATATATATATATATATATATATATATATATATATACTGCGGTGGTGGTGGTGCGGTAGCATTGTCGCCTCACAGTAAGACGTTGTCCTGTTTGATTCTCAGCTAAAGCGTCTTCTGTGTGGAGGCATGCGTGAATGGACGTACCTTCGTTGAAGGTTGTGCATCAGAGCTGGTAACTTGGCACGTAAAAATCTACTGCCAAACATTAGTGGACCGGAGTTCCGCTGTGGCGACCCCTAACTGGGAAAAGCTGAAAGGCACAACAACATATATACATATATATATATATATATATATATATATATATATATATATATATATATATATATAGGCTCCATACACTAGATGGAATTTTCACTAATTCGAAATAGTACATGGAATGCTCACTGCAGCGAAAGTGCACTTAATTGAAAGTGCACTTACGCGAAGTTCAGTAATACGAACAGGTGCTGTACTGAACTTCTGTGCAGTTCTCATGGACCTTAGGGTTAGGGCACGGGTCATAGTAAGGGGATATCCCGTAGGGCTATCCCATTACCATGACCTGTGCCTTAACCCTAAGGTCCGTGACAACTGCAGCGCAGTGAAGGAATTAGCAATGTCCTCCACTATGGTGCGATAGTCACGAACCTTAGGGTAGGGCATGGGTTAGGGTAAAGTGATAGCTTTGCTAACTATCCCGTGCCCTAACCCTAAGGTCCATGTCTATCGTACCATAGTGGAGTACATAGCTGTTTTTTTATGTCCTCCACTGTGCTGTGATGTTTTCGGTTAAGTACACTTACACCAAAGTTTACTTTCGTTAAAGTGAACTTTCGCAGAAGTGTGGCTTCCTATTACAAGTTTGAAGTATTGAACTTTCGTTCTTGTAATAGGAATCCATGTATATATATATGTATATATATATATATATATATATATATATATATATACATATATATATATATATATATATATATATATATATATATATATATATATATATATATATACATATATATGTATATATATATATATATATATATATCTATATATATTTATATATATATATATATATATATATATATATATATATATATATATATATATATATATATATATATATATATATATATATATATATATATATATATATATATATATATATATATATATATATATATATATATATATATATATATATATATATATATATATATATATATATATATATATATATCTATATATATATATATATATTCATATATATATTCATATATATATATATATATATATATATATATAGATAGATTTGCAGTCACAACTATTTGAATGGCAGTCATTCAAACTAGGGTGGTGGAAAGGCTGTTTTCCAGTTCTCATAACGCCGAACCGAAAAAGCTCAAGTACATAATAAGGAATGCTAGTGTGCCTTCGCCCTTGTAAGGTCGACATTCTGCTTGGAGATCACACTATAGTGGGGATCAGGAAATGCACCCTTTTCCTCACTGTAGTGTGATCTCAGAGTTTGTATATATAAGTAGCAGAGGGTGTGGGGGCACAGCCTCCCACATCAGGGGTGCAGAGGTAGCTTGCTGCAGAATGTTGGTTAGAAATCACTGGACTGCAAGGTACATTGGGTAATGTTGACAATGTTGAATATGGATGTGTCAACATTACCATTTTCATCATTTTGCCTTGGTGATGTTTTTCTTTTCAGTATTTATTTTTGATTAAGTCATCACTTGACCGAGTGATTTACAGAAATATGGTAGCAAACATATATATATATATATATATATATATATATATATATATATATACACACACACACACACACACACACACATATATATATATATATATATATATATATATATATATATATATATAAAACTATTAAATGCTACTTTTACCTGTATGTATTATTACGAAGTGTACTGATGTCATGGGCTTTTCTCAGCTATACATGATTGGCAATACTCTAAAATGGAATGTTCTGTGTTAAATCTGTAGACATGTTTCAGGGACAGCTCATTTGATAGCACTGTTAGACTTTCATTGATGGATTATTAGCAAAATGTGCCATTTGCCTGTTATTTTATTGGGGTGGGAGAGCAAAGCTACATTTCTATTTTGGCACAAACAAGGATTCTGCTATTGTTACTCTTGTTGCATCCAGCCTTGCTTTGTGTGTGAATGTAATATGTTGCAGCCACACAATTTATTTTCTTCATATTTCAGATCTGTAGACTGTCTGATGTTTCTCAAGTGGGTTTTAGTGAAATGTTACCTTTTCTGTTTTATCTGTAGACATGAATTTTTAGTTATGTGATACTTATGTGTATTATCCTTCTATTATATTTTATGTCACCTAGTACTTGGCATCCCGGTGTCTCAATTCCCAATCCCCTCCTTCAGTGACCCTGATAATCAGGTCATTGAGGAAGCTTTTTGGAGACATGGTGACTTTCTGCTTGAGAGGGAATGTAGAGATATTTCAGGCAGAATGCAAATTTGACAGCAGATAGTTGCAGATGTGAATTTAGCAGGTGGCCACAACAGGACATAGGATCAGGTTTGCCATAGGGCCACTGACATGATCTCATCTGCATGGAGCAGTGAAACATGATTGGATGGTTACTGGGGGATACCTGCTACAGAGCCACCACTAGCAGCAAATGAAGAGTTCCTGTCCACTGTCAGGGATCCAGACAGCTCCCAGGAAAGTGCAGAACAGCATATCCTTGACATTGGTGCTACTTTATATTTCAGGGAAAGCAAATATGTCCAAGGAGGAGCTTCCAGGTAGGCTTGTGTATCTTTATTGTTAAATACTCTTGCATAGTAAAATATTTACAGCAATACATTAGTTCTGTTTAACAAGAAATTGGTCTGGGGAGCATTGTAGATTGCTACAAGTAACACATTCTGATTGATTACACATGAGCTTAGGTTGGACTTATCATCCAAGTTCTTGTTGAAGGTATAGTTAATGGACATACAAAGAAAAACATTTTAGACCCTGTGTTACTGTTAATTGTGGTGATGTTGTGGTTACCTTTTGCTTACTTCTTTCAGGATCATCCAGCATAGGGAGCCTACAATCATCTGCATGTGGTAAGCCAAACATTTTGATGTCAGTACTGATGAGCAGATCAAAGAAATATTTAGTTTGTGATGTGGGTGTCAGGACTGTTGTGTGTATTGTTGTACTGTTTGTAATAGTGGAACCACTGTTGTTTGTTTAGCATATATTGAACTATAGTAGTGTAGGTATTACTTTATTCCTCTGTTTGTTGCTTATTATCACAGGTTATCCTGACAGTGGAAGTGTGTGACTCCTACCACCTGATGTCAGAGTGTCAGCAGACTCAGATGATGATAGTGGCCAAACAGAGGAACAGTAGGGGGGTGCAGAGTTTGAATCTGACACTAAAGCTGACATTCAGCCATCCCCTGTAATTCCATAGGACACAGCCAGTAGGCCTCCACCTACCAATCCATTCAGCCCTCAGATATTGGGCAGGTGGAGGATGAGACACTCAATTAAGGAAGTGTGGTTACTGTGACTTCAGTGTCTGTTGACTCTGGCCATTGCCAAAGTGTGGGCAAAGTGCAGTACTTCCACTACTATGTCAGTGATTGAGATATCTACACCTAGATGTGGCAGACCATGTGGTCGTGGTACTAGGTGTCCTCGTGAGGGGATCTCATCCATCAGTCACATTCAGGTTGCAGCAGTACACTCAACCATGGACATGGACATGCAAGTGCAACTCCTGGCAGAGCCAATTCTCATAGTCGGGTACTATATCAATGAAATGGCACTTCTACCATGCACGGACCACACCTGTCTGACATACCAAGACAAAGAGCTAACACAGAGTTTGTTTGTGCTCATGCAGACTCTCACACAACAATTTCACCTGGAGGACTCATATAGACACACACACAACAGTTACATGGTTCAGCCATGAAACTTAAAGCTCATTTTGTCTCACTGGCCATTTGTTACTTTATCCAAATGTCTGTCTGTTTCTGTTTTTACTCATACACACTCACTGACCTTTTGTGTCAGCCTACGCTTCCTGCCCCCCACCCAACACAATACTCTGTGCAAGTGATGATAACTGTACCATATTCCTGTTTTCTTTCTTTTGGATTCAGGGTTATACAACATTTCTGATGCTCCAGGTGCCTAGCTGATTTAGTGCTTAGTATATCTGCATTTATGATACTGAATTGGTAATTGTACCTTTGACTTATATTCTTCTTAGAAAGTTATTCAGTTCACAGCATCAAACATTTTGTGCATCAGTATTGTTAATGAACTTGTGAGGGTTGTGAAGTCTGAAACAGAAATGTGTTTCATTACTTTCTAACTTCTCTCTTTAAAGACTTTCCAGTATAAAAGTATGGTGCTAAACTGAGGACACTCGGTGACCATTAGTACTTTTAAGAGGCATGACTTTGTGAATCTTTGATGCCTGAGACCTACTACTTGATAATGGACTCATATAAGTCACATAAGTCTCTGCTGTCACATGTTAAGGTCATTTCTGTACAAATCACCCACCTTTTCTTGCTTACACTACAAAGTAATAACATGCAAGGATATACCATTAATTTGTATTATTACACACTGCACTTCAGGTTTGACACTTACCTTGCAAATCCAGCAGTTGCAGCAGTTTTAGTTCAGGGCTGATTCTGTCTGATGCTAGGAGTATACAGCCATTACATGGGTAGGTAAATGTTGTAAGTATTGCCTGGCATCAAAGTTACTAGATGTATGTGCATAGGAGGAAGGTTTTATCCCCTTAGTTGGGGAGCAAATGTTATATGTGGGCCTCTTAGCCAATATGAGGGTATATTGAGCACGCCTCCATCTGCCTACACCCACAGTGGCTGCTGCTTCCCCCTCTGACTCCTCACCTGCATGTGGTTGTGCTGACCTTGCCATTGTTGGTAGGATGTGTGCCCCTTCCTCTTGTTGATTCTGCTGAAGCTACTTTCCTGTTTTCTCAGGATGATGTTGTGTAGCATGGCACATACAGTAAATATTTTAGTATGTGTACGTGGATTGTACTGCAGGGCTCCCCCAGATATATCTAGGCACTGGAACCATGACTTCAGCAGCCCAAGCACACACTCTGATATTTCTGGTTTGAGTATGTGCCTCATTATGGTGCTCTTCAGTGGGTGCGTATGCATTTCTGATGGGTGTCATCAGCCACGGTCCCAGTGCATAACCTGCATCCCCCAGTAAATGACCTTGTGGGATATCTCCCCTAATGAACATCTGATACAGCTGGGGAGGTGTGCCAGATATGTGAGTCGTGGTAACTGCCTGAGTTGCCAGCACACATGTTCAAGATGATTCCCTTGGCACTGCACATAACTTGGCAGTTAATAGAGTGGAAGCCCTTTCTATTTATGTAGTGCCTTCCCTGTTCCCCAGGAGGTGCCTTAATTTCTACATGTGTGTAATCTAGGGCACCCAGTACTTCTGGGTCGTGTGCTACAGAGTAAAATCCCTGCATATTTCTGGGCCTGCCCTCAGGGGTACAGGGAAAATATATGTGACCACTGGCCTGATGGAGCATAGCATTCATGAATTGATGGAGGATCCTGGATGCTGATGCCTCTGACACCCCCAACATGTGCCATAGCCCTACTAAATATATCTTTACTGCAGAATCCTAGATGTTCTAACACCTTACTCTCAGCCTAATTAACTGCTACTCTCCTTCATGTTTCCTCCCTTCCACATTATTGTCTGTTTCACTTAAACTAATATTCTACATCACCAGTTGCACTCAAGTTGGTCTTGTATATTTAAACTCATTTTATTATAAACACTGTAAAACTACTATTGCTTACACTGTATTTCTATCCACTGTAATGTATTACCTATCTGTATCTTATTATTCTTTTTTTCATTTTGTTTCTCTAACTCAGTCATGTTTGTTTGTTTGTATGCCTGTCTGATTGCTTGTTTTGAAGCTTTTCTCCCTGGGCCTTGACTGAAAATTTGGTCACTGTGACCCAGTAGACATTCTGGTAAATAAATGCAAATAAAATAAAAAAAATAAATAATAATAAAATGTCCCCTGTTGATCTCTGAAAGGTACCTGTAGCTAAAAATTCTAAGTGCTACACATATCTTTGTCTCCACTGGTAGGGGTTCCTCTCAGTCTGCCCTGACTCTGAGTTGAAGACGACATAGGTTGCAGAGTTCCTGTAGTGTGTCTCTGTCCTACAATTTCCATGTCATGTAGGTTGTGATAAACCTTGGCCTTTATCTATTAGCAGCAGTAGCACCATGGACTTCACCCTGTTGCAAATAGACATGAATTAAAGCAACAACAGCCCCTAACATTATTTCTGTGTAGACTCCTTTCCATGGCTGTATTCCAATAGGTTTTAGAATTTGCAGGGAAAACCAGCACTGACTCTACACAGCTGCTTTATAGCTTCTTGAATAACTCCTCCATCTTGGATTGGCTGATTTGCATACAGTTCAGCTGCTTATGTTGGAATTAGAATGCCATGATGTTTACCTTGTTTGCGAGGTTCTACACACTATGTAGAGCTGCTTATTGAATCTAAAACAGTGTGCTGCTCTGTAGAAACAGACCATGTAAGATTTATTGCATCTGGCTTGATGACTTTTTACTTTTTAAGTCTTTATTAATTTATTTAACATAGCAAAGGCAAATGCTACTAGCTGTAGGCACAATATGTCAGAACCCTCTTATGGGATCATTAGTGCAATATAAGTTGTTAGTGCAGCCATTCTCTGAAAATACACAGCTTCCAAAAAGCCTGGTATCCTTAACATTAGACTGCAAAATATCCCAAACAAGAACTGAAACACCAGGTAAAGTGCTCTAACAAAAAAGCCACATAGTCAAAAACAACAAAAAAGACCTAGGCAATAAATAGTCTGTAATACTTTAAACATCCTAGAAAAAGGTCCCTGTGATAAATGCATAATATAAGTGGATAACTTGACCATTCTCTGAAAATACAAGGTTTACAAAATGTCTTCTGTTCAATAAATTACAGAATGAATACTCAGTATCTTTACAATAATTCTTATCAATACTGTACTCAGTGTCTCTGTCTTGCAGTAGGGTCAAATATGTTGAATTTAACGATTATAATGTGATTGTTAGGAACTTAACAGTACAAAATAAGGTGTATCAGCATGCATCCTTCATAAAGAAATATGTGTATATATTTACTCCACATTTTTTATGCAGAAATATGGTTTCACACAATGTTTTTACAGTTATTCTGTGATTTGTTTCTGGGGAAATCAGTTTATCAAGTCGAATACGGAATGAGCCTGATGTTAACAAAACAAAGTAACTTCTTTATGGCCAGTTTGAACCCATGGTCTTATCTGTTTACATGAATGTGTGCTAAAAGGGCCAAGAACAGTGATGATATTTATGTGTCAGAACCAATAACTACCTGCAGGTTTACAATGCATTGAGTTAGAGTAACTTCAGTTTTACCATCAGTCAATGAAAAGACAGATTTGGAAGATATCCATAATGTGGGGCAGTGGTGCAGTGGTTTGTGCTGTTACCTCACAGCAAGAGGTTTCCTGGTTTGATTCTTGGCTGGGGTGCCCTCTGTAGTGAGTCTGCATATCCTACCTGTGTTTATATGGGTTTTCTCTCATGTTAGAAAGACATGTGACTGAGCATTTCTCTGTGGGCCTCTGCTAAAAATTGACTTGTCCCAAGACAAACTTTCCCAATGAACAAATATTAAATAAATGTGAATATGCTTTTCTTGAAACTCCATTAATGTTCCTAATTAAAGAAGATATCTGTAAATATATCACACGTGGCAGCATTACACAAAATGCTTATTTCCTGTTGCCCCTGTTTTCTTCTTTTACATCCTACTCATCACACAGTGAAATGACAACACTAATTAATTCCATCATCACTTGTTCCTTATTCCATTCTATCTCATTTCTTACTTTATACCTATAATCACTTGCTAATCCTTTTAATTTACTGTTATTTTTTGTTGCTGTCCTTTATTCTTCCCAGTCAGAATGTACATTGGGTAACTAGACCATCATGTAGTTTCATTTCCAAGGATTCGTGTTTCAAACAAATAAATAAATAACATGCAGTCTAATATTGCAGCAAGTTTTGTTTGCAAGTTTATGTATTAGATCGATTTTTGTTTGCTTGCTCTGTCTTATTTAGTAGTGTAATACTCTATAGCATCATGACACTATGTAGCTCTATAACACAAAATTGACATTTTAACCTTATTATTATTTTACTTTCTTTTACTAGGCTGAACCTGAAGTGTTGCAATCAGATTACCAAATGAAAATGATTGACTGGCTGACTGAATGAAAGAATGAATGAATGTTATTATAGAACTGTAGCCAGCTGAAATGAGAAAACTATAAATGGTTGGAGTAACCTTGAATAACATGGATGTTGGAAGGCAGTTTTGGGTCTAATCCCTGCAACTTTTAAAGATGCTTTTTGTAAGAGTAAAAGAGAAGCAAGTAAGCAAGTAAGTATAGCAACATGATAAACACATACGATTCTTAAATGACTTAGACATGAAAATAACTGAGTCCTGTACACGTTTCCATCAATTATGTTATTGTCAACTCCTGAATCAAGTATGTAAAGAAAATGACTTCCAGTTAATCAAATGTTATGTATGTATACTTGCAAATGTGAGACTGCTGACATATGAAGGTAAATATGCTTTACATATACCTAATGAATTAATAGCATCAGACTTCTTATATACAGAGGTATAAGGGTTTGGAGGAGTCCCTGATGCCAAAATGTGTTGTTTTACATTACTAACTACCATGATAGCTTATGAGTCTTTTTTATGTCCCAGTGAGTTAGAAGTTGATGACTTTGTGTTGACTTCAAGCTATAGAACTGTATGATAGATAGCGAGACTGTTCTCAGCAACCCTGTTATAACCTGAGTAAATTCATGTAGCAGGAATGAAGGACGATTATCTCAGGTGGATGAATTTATGCCTGGGGAAGACAGTGCATGAAGGATATATCTGCTGTCTTGAACACTACATAATCAGATACTGAGAGTCAGAAATCGTCTGCAGCTATAATGAGGCATAAAGAAACACAGCTTAAAGAACACATTCATTGTTGTGTTTCTAGTTAACAATCAATTCATGAGGCAAATAGCATTGGCAGTGGTTAATCTCATACATTGTAAAGCATCTCTCAGAGGTCTATACGAGTGTGTTTTTAAGCTAAGGTCTCATACATTTTTGTAGTATTTCTCTCCCTTGTGCTTGCCAACTATCAGCCCTTTCAGGATCAATAAGCCTAGTTGTTCCCCATGGGGAGTAACCTCCAATCATAGAAGGCTGTCATTCATGCAGCTAATGGAGTTTTTGCTGTTCTGACCTTAATTTCTCCCCAGTTGTCTGATGTGAATGTTTCCCACACAACAGTCTATTTATGCCTTCATCTCTGGCTGTGCATGCTCTTGCATAGGCTCCATGAAGGCCAGCTCACAAACTCAGTTTGGCAAAGCTGACCTCAGTTTTTCAGCCCATATGATGCATGTCATGCACTTCTTCTCCAGGACGAACCAACACTGCAAAAGACCAGACGGCCTCCTTCATCCAAAGTTTGACATCTGATGCCTATTGCTTACTCTTACCTTGCTTAGCTCTTCCAACATTCTAGCTATTAACTTATCCTCTGTCATATGGCTGGCACAGTGGTGCAGTGGTAGCGGTAGTGGCAGTGTTGTCACCTCACAGCAAGAGGCTCTCCAGTTCAGTTCTTGCTGGGGTGCCTTCTGTGCACAGTCTTCATGTTCTCCCTGCATTCCTGTGTGTTCCCTATGGGTGCTCTGGTTTCCTCTCACATTACAAAGACATGCATCTGGAGTGTTTCTCCACATGCCTCTGCTGAAAATTGGCTGTGTTCCAAGTTGGTACTTTCGTGGTAAACAAATATAAAATAAATAAACGTGGTTTACAGTAAAGATTTCATTCCTCTTTGACGCAAAGCTGGTCAGCTATGGCCTCATTATGACAGAATAATTACATCAGATTATCACAGCTGTAACTAGGGCTGCGTAAAAAGGGGTGATTGCCCCATGTACAAGCTTTTGTTAGGCATGATCAGGAGTTACCAATGGGGCACAAGTGCTGTAGTAGCATTAAGAAGCCACAGGCATATTTTGTCTTCTTAAATAAATGTCAATATTGCATTTGTACTAGTATGACTCAGTCATAGTCCATATGAGTGTGAAGGACCTAAGATGTATTTCCTTGGACTACATGAAGAGAGACATGACTGAGCTCTCAGAATATGTGTCACAGGCAGGTATGAGCCTAGTACTGGGCAGCAGTCTACATCCACAAGGATGATGCTACAATGCCAACAGAAAATGATCACATTTTACAATTAACTTAGTTATTGATATCATTCTAAATGGGTCCAGTACTTATCAACCTGGAAGGACATGGTTGACAGACCATGCTGCTTTGCCAGGGATGGGCTTCACCTGTCCCACTAGGCTTTCGGATATTGGCCAAAATGTTAACCACCCCATAGTGCTTTTTTAGGCATTGCCAAACAGACAACCAATCTCACATAGCAAAATCTACTGAAGACAAACTAAAGGTGTTACTACTCAGTGCTAGGAGTCGCAACAGTAAACTGCAATCCCCTAGAAGCTGTCATCACCCTGGAGAATGTTGACATCTGCGGTGTTACTGAAACATGTTTCAAAGCCACAGAAAGCACTCCATCAGTACGTGGCTTTAATGCCTTTCATACATTCCAACCATCCACTAAATATGAAAGAGCAAAAGGAGTACTTGTATCTGTCTGCATAAAGGGTAAGTACAACTCAAGGCTGGTGAAACAATACAATGTGCTCGAGCTACTCC
The DNA here is from genome assembly GCF_019279795.1 of Protopterus annectens. NCBI lineage: Eukaryota > Metazoa > Chordata > Ceratodontiformes > Protopteridae > Protopterus > Protopterus annectens. Next base: position 738,266,673 of record NC_056729.1, on the reverse strand, counting down.
ATGTCCAACTTACCATGGAAAAATTAATTACTATATTCTTGCTAGCTACAGGCCCCCCACCATGAACCAGAAAACCCATACATCATACTTGAAGTTATTTGAGTCACTCCCCATCCAGCCCAATACCATACTCATGGGTGATTTTAACTATCCCTCCATTAACCGGAAGGCTTACATGACCACTAACTTGCAGGCCCAAAGATTTCTTGACTTTGTAAATACAAATGCCCTGAAGCAGCTAGTCTGTACTCCCACTAGGGGTACAAATATCCTAGAGCTGGTACTCACAAATATGGGAGAGCTCTGCACCTCTCCAAATGTGATGTCCTAACTGGTAATATCAGATCACAAAGCAGTCCCCCGTGACATAAAGTCAAATTAGAACCCCACCTAACCCCAAAAAACTTTAAGAACTTGTCTAATGAAAGCTACCTCCTATAAAGTGGTGGCATAGCTAACTTTCAAGCTCCCCATAACCCCCTATTTTTATATATATTTTTTTAAACACTGCAGGGCTGTGTATACGATTGATTACTTAATTAATTAGTAATTAAATATAATTGAATTGGTTTTAGTATATATATATATATATATATATATATATATATATAAATAAATATATATATATATATATATATATATATATATATATATATATATATATATATACATACACACACACACACACACACATATATATATATATGTGTGTGTGTGTGTGTGTGTGTGTGTATAATGTTTCAGATCTTTTGAACCTAGAAGGCATAAAGCTGAGGTGCTAGATTATTTGTTAGTATTTCTTTGTCTGTGTTTAATAGAACTTGTTTCTATGTGCCAATAAGTGATTGTTATTTTGGTGAAGTAGTGGAGTTTTGAAATTTGGCACTTTAAAGCAAAAGAATGAATTTAAGAAATATATTGGGCTGGAGAAAGTAAACCCAAGTGCAGTGTCAAGTGTGTCATTATCCATGCTGCTTCTCTAAACCACATCCCGTTCTGTGTCAGGATCTCTAAACCACATCACGTTCTGTGTCAGGATCTCTAAACCACATCATGTTCTGTGTCAGGATCTCTAAACCATATCACGTTCTGTGTCAGGATCTCTAAACCACATCACATTCTGTGTCAGGATGAGTAGATGACTTCAGGGTGGATGAGGGAACTGGATAAGCTGCAAGTTCATTGTCAAAATTAGAAGCACTCATTTCACATGTGCACGTATGGAAACATTTGACAAAATACCTTATGCAACATACAGTGCAATGTAATCCTTTACATACTAATGTCTACGGCTGTGATTGTGTACTGTTTGATGAATCTGTAGCATAGGATATATGTGCATGCAGGCTGCTCAAGATTTTTAGATGTTTGTCACTATGACAGATAGAGGAACATTTACCTGGCATTTCAGATCACAAGACTATGATGACCTCAGTGCTGTGTCATGATGTCAGAATACCTACTGTACACATGATGTTTATGTGTGACTCATAAGACTATATATAATATTAATTAATAGACTAAATGCTGTGTATACTCTTAAACTCTACAGCAAGGTAATGCAATATATTCTTGATGGTCATGCTTGAGGTTATGTACTGTCTATGGTCCTGTAATACAGGACATGTAAGCAAGTGGACAGCATGAGATTTATATAGGTATACTGCTATGACAAGTATGGGGACACTTATCTTTCATGTTATCCTTGGACGACAGTTGATGACTCTGACTGCTGTGATGAACTGTTGAAAACATAGCATACAAATGTTGTCAATGTGTAATACAGATGTAAAATGGACATACAATAGAGTTGAGGTAGGCTGATCTCAATGCCAGCACCCAGAATGCACTGAGTATGATATAGCTGGTGGTGTATGCCAAAAATAACTGTGTATTATCTGGTGATGGAATTGTAGGGCCCCACCAGTGGTATTTCTCTGTTCCGTAAAGTAGCTGACACATAAGATAATGTTGGATTACCATGAATGACCTTCATCTGGAGTTCTGTTCTGCTAATCCACAGCATTGACCATGATGGCGATGTCATTTCACACCTGATTCCTCTACACTATATTACCTCAGCTTCCCATAACGCTTTTGCTGTAGGGCATCAATATCAATCTTTTCCTAAGAAGAGAATTTCACTTTCCAGTAGTGTAATTGTCACATATAGAATACACAAATGTGTAAGTGTCAGGAGTATGAACAGTAGCTGCGGTACGTATAAGCAGTGCTTATTTGCAGGATAATGTCAAATATGTATGCATCGGATATGTATTGTTATGTTGCTTCATGGCAACATGCCTCATATAATGTACTTCATGGAAATGGCACTGAAGGCATCAGTGCGGTTGTTATGCTTCATCACTGGAAGGATACATGACGTGATAAACACTGAGCAAAAAATGACACACATGTAAATGTACACATCTGTGTATGTGTAACATACCAGTATACAAGAAGCAGATATGGGGCTCAAACCCATAATTTTAACACCCTATAAGCTACCCCAGCATCACTGAAATGCTGCAAGAATTCACTGTGCAAGGCATAGATATCTTTAACTCTGCCAATCATTACTGTATCAGGTCAGACAGCCATACCTATGTTATACATTAATGAAGAACATTGCTGGTAGTATACCTGCACTGTACTGGTAATATATAACAAAATAATTTGCACTCATACATAGGAATGATGTATATCATATTTACATATAGAATTAACATATATGTCCACTTGTACTTTTATAAATAGGTAATAATGCAATGCACACACATTAATGATGTGGAAAAATGGTGGATATCAACAGCTTTGAATGAACTATGTCAAGCTAGAAAAATATCTACAAACCATGAGCAATAATGTAGTATACAACAAGTTCTTAACTATTTCTAAAGAGTACTCAACTAGCTGTCAGAACACTTTATCACATACAAGGAGCACTGTATCACATACAAGGGTGAGCAAGTTTATTTATTTTGTTATTAATTTGTTAACCAGGGTAGAGGATTGATTACATTGGATCCATTTTAGTCTCAGTCTAGGGAAAATATAATAGTTACATGACATTATATACAGACTGAATGGCAAAAGGCAATATAAATATATACATGTGTGTATATATATATATATATATATATATATATATATATATATATATATATATATATATATATATATATATATATATATATATATATATATATATATATATATATATATATATATATATATATATATATATATATATATATATATATATATATATATATATATATATATATATATATATATATTGTATATACAAAGTGAATATCATAGCAGGCTTGAGGGAATAAAGGTAATAGATAAATGGCACTATATACAGAGTGAGTGAAAAACACAATGGCAAGGATTCACGAAGCCTCCGTGTAAGAGTTATAACTCATACACGGAGGCTGCAGTTAAACGGAGTGATGTCAGCATGCTTTGCATATTCATGAGAGCATGCTGAATCACACTTAAGGCTAACACAGTCCGTGTAAGACAGAAGGGGGCGTGTCTGTAGGCAGAGCCCTGTAAGCGGACACGCCCCCAGAAGAGGAAAAGTTCCCAAAGTAAACACCCACGACAGAGTCCACGGAAATGTGAATAAACAGAACACAACACATGCCCCCACAGACTATGAACAGAAAACATATAAATAAACATGTTATATATATTTTTTAAATTGTAAAAATATTTAACTGTGGGTGCGCTTGTTTGCGCGGGCGTGCCCGTAGCGCAGCTACAGTTAGCATTCAGTGGGAAAGCATATAAGAACTAAATATGCAAAATAAGCCAAGAAACAATAACGTAGTGGTAGAGATGTTGGCTGAAGAGCAGGCATTCATGGTTCGATCCCCCACAACACCAATTCTTATTTTTAGCAAAATAAGCACGAAACAAGTCCCTGACAAATATGTACACATAAAACCACATTTTATGTAAAATGTAATGAAATAGCCCATTTATATTGAAGAAATGTGAGGTAACAAAAGAATTAAAAAATGCCAGATGTGCCCATAGCAGAGCTACAGTTTAACAGGGTGAGTGCATCTGCCCGTAGCTGAGCAGTGGTTTAACACACTAAATCTATGTGCCCCTAACTGAGCTGAGTGTAATATGCGTGCTGATAGCCAAATGAGGGTTAAAACAGTGTACCCCGGCTCACCCCCACTCTGCAAGTGTGGCCAGAGGAGAACCACCACTCACCCTCCGTAGCATCCGGACTGTGGTGCGTAGGGAGATTTGGCACTCTGTTCTCGAGCCCCTATGCCAGCTTGAGGCATGGGTGGTGCAACTAACGGGCATGCCTGTTGCCCAGCCTACACAGCCTCCAGCACAGCCCCATCCTGGGCAGTGAAGGAACAGTGACAACTGCCTAAGGGTGGGGATATCAGTTCCACTGTTGCCATCTGTGGGCTCATGGGCTCTGGACATCCAAACCTCTGTCCCCATCAATTGTGTAACCCCCCCCACATGTGTCATACACCACCCCTGTATGTGTCTTGTTTGTCTTGTCTGTGTACCTACCCAACCTGCCTCCCCAGCTGTACCAACTTCCTTCACCTGACATACCACTCTCACCTGAAAAAAAAAAAGGGCACTCTGTACCCACAAAAAAATAACGCCTCATACATAGCTGCCCATTCCGCACACATGTCTGCTGGACATGGAATCTATCAATTACAATTGGCTGTACAACAAGTATTATTGTTGTCCTGACACCTCTCTCAGGGGTGGGAGGTTTCAAATGTCACACCAAATTACATACATATGCACAGCTGTTGCTGATGAAGAAATGGGCAGCTATGGGCCTTACCTACATCCCTCCTGCAAATCCCAAGATTGTTTCCCTACTGTCTTACCCTCTTTGTGACCCCTTTTTCACCACTTTCCTGTCTCCCCATTTTCTTTTCTTTCAAAGAAAATATTGCGGGTGTGCGCCAGAGTAAGCACCATTAAGCAGTTGTAGCGGTGTGCGCGTGTGCGTGAGCTAACTGCCAGTGCGCATGCGTGAGCTCCGCGCAAACCAGCGCTAACCTGGTTACAACTGCTTAAAAGTGCCTTAGTCACTTTGATTGACAGGTCCTGTACTCAGTTCAAAAGCAAAATAAAATCCCACTGTCAGTCCCGAACCCAGGACCTTGGAAACACTAGTCTGTATGACCTACCACTAAGCCATGACTCTTATACAAGAACATTGTGCTAAAATAAATATAACATGAAATAGTACAGATGAATGTAAAGGGAATATAGGATGTGTAGTACACAAAGCATGTCATTTAGAACTACTGTCAAAACTACTGGATTTACATAATAGTAGTGGGTGAACAGACACAGCCATGCTAGTTGGTAGCTTATAGATAACAATGTCAGTTAACGTACATTTATAAATGTATGTATATGTACACACATATATATATATATATATATATATATATATATATATATATATATATATATATATATATATATATATATATATAATATAAATATATATCTATATATAGTTGTAGGAGTCATTGTGCATACACACTTGCTACAGGGAACATGAGAGAGGAATGGAGAAATGTGAATATACAACACAGCCTGAATCATGAGAGAGATACTAGCCTTTATACTCACAGAACACTGTACACAGCATACCAGCACGGTCCCCGCCCTTACAATCTGAAAGGGCAATGCCTATCCCACATACCCTTTTATAGCACTGACCTGAAATCACAGTGTGAACTGCAATCAGTACACAACTGGCTGTATGCAATTAGCAAATGCTGGCTTACAATTGGTGCAGAGGCCATCACATGGACCTATGCAGATACCTACAAAAGCATCCAGTACTAACACTCCACACATGCAATACATTCATTGCACTGTCTGGAAGCAGACAGAGGGAGAGAGAAAAGTGAGAGAGAGAGAGAGAGAGAGAGGGAGAGAGAGAGAGAGAACAAAAAAAAAAATTATACACTGTGACTCTGTCACCCGAAGCTGTCAGCAGTGACAGTAGCAGCAGCAAGCAGAAGCAGTGGTAAAACAACCAGCTGTGACAAACACAGGTAATGCAAAGTAGCAGGTTAATAGTGTGCATACTGTGAACCCTTCAAATGTGTCATAGGTCTGTATCTATAGGTATGTCCGTGTGATATGTTGTGTGTACGTAATTCCACCAAAAGGGGATGACCATACATTACATGTCAATCAGTCTTAGGCCATGATCCTGGCAGCAGTTGTCTGTGCGTTGCCCCAGCAATGGCTGTAGTGACTGCTCTGAAAGGTCAGCCAGGTTCAAAAGGCAGGATCAGCCCATCACAAAGGCACACTGGCGGGGAACAAGTGTCTGCAGGCACCCGATATCACTGCATATGCATCCCATACTGCATAATTCCATAGCTTAGCAGACCAGGCCGGTTATGCATATGATGTGGTAGTTTCCAGGGTCAGTCGAGGTGCCTCCTTAGTGGTGTGGGACCACTGTCGCTGTATGCCACTGTCCAGGTACATATCCTGTAGTACGGCCAAGATAAATTATCAGTGTTATATGCGGTTGTATGTCCTCTCGGAGTGCAGGTAGCACACATCCAGGGATACCATGAGGTCACAGTGATGCTGTGTGTACTTCTCTGCTGAGGGCGGCCCTCACCTGGACATGTGAGATGATAGGGAGGTTACATCCTGCTGTGATAAATATGTCAACTGGTGATGGAGAAGGAGGGGGGATATGTGCACCGAACATGTTTGCAAGATTGTTGCCAATATCCCTGTGTTTGGTGAATGAGTATCATGTATAGTATGTGTGCCATATATTGCTGACATGGTCTGCTGATATCCTGTTTGTGTTCTCTTCCAGGGAGATGGCACGTCAGCATAACCCTGCCTACTCTGTGGCGGAAGACGAGGAGATCCACCAGAGCCTGGTGCGGGAGTATGACATCCTGTTTTCCCTCACCAGTCAGAATCAGCAGGAGAGGGCTGCACTGTGGCAAGACCCTGTTCGTAGGGTAAATGATATTGGCACGCAAAACAGGACATATGAGCAGGTACGACATCACTGCAGTGATTTAATCTGAAGTGTCCATCAGCGTGTATCAGATATCCACAGGCAACAGGTTGCCACAGGAGGTGGGGTGGCCACACATCCCCCCCTCACCAGACTGGAGGGGCTAATCCTAAGTGTTGTGGCTCCAGCCCCGGAACACCAACAGCAGTACACCTGCATTATGATGGAGGCTGGTTCCACACAGCAGCACGACATGGAGCGTGCAGGTAATATGCCATATGTACACTTGACTGTTCTGTACACTGTATCATATGCAATATCAATGGCACAGTTGTGCCCACTGACATTAATCTCATCATTTCTGCAGGTCCCTCCGGGGTTACAGCAAGGCAGGCCATCCATGCTGGTGAGTGTGTTTAACATAACCTATAATAGTCCTGATAATGCTAGTAACAGTAGTGTAACTCAGTAGTGCTCTGCGTGTATACTGCGGGGTGTGCATGTGTGCATGTGTTCAGGTGTGCCTATGCCCATGTGTGCATGTGTGCATGTGTGCAGGTGTGCCTGTGTCCACGTGTGCATGTGTGCCTGTGTCCACGTGTGCATCTGTGCATGTGTGCCTGTGTCCAGGTGTGCATGTGTGCATGTGTACACGTGACCACGTGTGCATGTGTGCATGTGCCCATATGTGCATGTGACCACATGTGCATGTGTGCATGTGTCCACGTGTGCATGTGTGCATGTGTGCATGTGTCGATGTGTACATGTGTCCACGTGTGCATGTTTGCATGTGTGCCTGTGTGCATGTGTGCATGTGTGCATTTGTGCCTGTGTGCATGTGTCCATGTGTGCATATCTGCATGTGTGCCTGTGTCCATGTGTGCATGTGTGCATGTGTCCATGTGTGCATGTGTGTAGAAGTGCATCACTGGTAACAATGTCTGGAGACTGTAAACTGTGTTTCCTGTCTTCCTCTCACAGGTTCTGGGGCTGCTCTGGTGACCTGCAGCAGGGAACCTGAATCCTGTGCCATGGCTACTGGTAATGATGATATTTGTGTAATGGTACAGGAAGGTGTGTCAGGGTCCACCATTGGTCAGCCAATTGACAGTACACAGCTGTCAACCCCATCATTGCACACAGTCATCCTGCCAGTACATCCTTTGTCACCATTGTCCCTAGGTGATGGACAGGATACAGTGGGCATAGACCAGGGTAATGTGGTACCTGTGGCACATGCGTCACCATACAGCAGTCATGGACAGGGTCCTCCAATGGTACCACACAGACAGTTTCCCATGGGTTCTCGTGGGAGCATCCATGGGCGTACTGCCTCTGGCCGACATGCCCAAAGAGGTCTGTCAACCTCAGCTATGTTTCGGACTGTCATGCAGGCACAGTCACGTATGGAAAGGTACACCAGACAGGATCTGAGGGAGCTGAGAGCATGTCGCACAGCCATGACAGACAGTATGCGTGACATTGTGGATGCTATCCGTAACTTCACCTATGTCATAGACAGATGTTGTGGGGACATATTACAGCAGTTCCACAACCAGATGTCCATGAGCCAGGGCAATGGTGGGCGTTTGCGGCATCAACGTGGCCGTATGCCAGCAGCAGCAGCAGCAGCTGGCAGTCGGCACGGATGACAACAGGCTCGCGCACGCCCCCATAGTGCCAGCAGCAGCCCCAGCAATGCCAGGTCTGTGCTGTCATCGGAACACCCCAGGAGACCACGTGCACGTGGCTCTGAACAGTCCCAACAGGGACTTGTGTCCAGTCAACACACTCCCGCTTCTGATGACAGTACCCAGTCTGGCTTAGTACTGGATACGGTCCGTAGCACCCCTGCCAGGCACAGGTACCGTGTCCGTGCACACAGATACTGATCTGTATGACCTGCCAGGTGCAGTCTGTCACTGTCCACAAACCCCTGTATATGGCAGTCATGAGGTGGAACTGTGGGCGTGCATACACACATGTGAAATGTTAACACCTAGGGTGACCACATACACGCCCACACTGCACCAACACTGCCCCACACTGTACTGCTGCCCCTCACCAACACACATACACACACATATGTCAATTGGTGGTATCAGTGGCTGACTCAGGCATACCTAATCCACACCCTGTGCATATGATGACACTGTGCCACCTCCTGCAATCTCCAACATCATTGCGGGAACAGGTAAACGCATTGCTGATGCACAGAGTGACTACATAGAAGTGTATTAGTAGTATCATGTTGGTAACAGTACAGTGTGCTGCTATGACTGTGTGTTTATCCCAGCATGCCTGCTGCAGTAACTGTATGAATGTCCTGAATTGTTATCTGCACCCATAGTACATACCTAAGTATAACAGCTGTACATAATTGCATGCCGGTGGTAAGGTTGTCAACAGATAGCCGCATACATGGGTAGCACAGGGGGAATGCTAATGCAAGTAGTGATATGCAATGGTGGACATGTACAGTAATGGTGTCAAGTTGCCCACAACGACTATCCCATGTGGATGTTCGCGCATGTAGATATGTGTGCAGTACCAATGTAATCCAAATCACAAATAACTATGACATAATATCAGTTCTACCATGGGCATCTGCGCTGTGTATTCCTGGGTACATGTTGATAGTGCCTACATATTTGCATTGTTACTTACTGTTATTGTTACCCCTTCTTTGTTGTACAATGCACTACTTCCAGCCCTGTTTATTGTAGCTTTGTTTGCATGCATGTTCGCTTGGGGTTCCCTGGAACACTGCTTACTCCTGCAATGCAGAGTTACAGTGCTTCTGTAGACTTCTAGTGACATCTGCATAGCGTACGATACATATGTCAACTTTCCACATGACAGAACGTCACTGTCTGTCCTGTACGCATGTACGTTGCCTGTGACACATTGCACATGTCTTACCTGGCATTTACCCACGTGTGCAGTCATATATGTCAGTGCTATGAAACAGTAGCGGTAAACCCACACATACACACCTTCAGTATGTTGTTCCCCATTGGCTCTATGTGTTGGTACTCACCATGGCAATCACACTACTAGGGTAGCATGTGCAAAGGTAACCTGTGAATCGCCTCTATGGTCCAGTTGTGGTTTATGTGAGTCATGTGTCAATGTCACAGCTGCCACATGTATGCAGTCAGCCATCACCCTTGGCCAGGAATGTACAACACATGTGGGACTGGGCTCTCTGAACCCAGTAATGCCATACCCTGTCAGGTGGCATGTCATATATACTACATCCTGGACAAACGTCAACCCCAATCCCTGCTGCTACTATTGATAATACCCCTGAAGATGTTCCTGATAGTTTTGACCAATTCTTTACTGAGACATTTCAGGCCCTAGCTTGCCATCTACCTCCTAGCTCCCCTGGTCATGAAAGTAGCACCCCTAGAAACCTACTTGCGTTCAGCTGCCAACCAGTCACCACTTCACTTCTCCGTACCTTGATTGAAACAGTGAAACCCACTACACTTTCTGCTGATCAACACCCTGCCGAGTACCTATCAAAATCAGATGATGCTATTGCTTACCCCATCTCAAAGATAATCAAACAAACCATGGTAGAATCTAAATTTCTCACCATCTGGAAAATGTCATATGTAATCCCACTTCACAAAGGAGGCAGCTCTACTGAATTCTCCAGTTATAGGCCAATAGCTATACTCTCTCCACTTGCAAAGATTATGGACACTTTAGTCATAGACAATTCATGCACCACCTAATCCAAAATCGCCTTATGGCAGACACTCAGCATGGCTTCCGTCCTCATCACAGCACTACTTCTGGCCTCCTAGCCTTTACTAACACCATAAATCATACTTGCAACACTAATTATATATCCTCAGCCCTCTTTTTGGATCTTTCCAAGGCATACGATATGGTTGATCACCAACTTGTAATCCACACCCTGCAAACATTCTGTCTAGATACTGGAGCCTTACGATGGTTTCAATCCTACCTGCATGGTCGACAGCAGGCTGGCCTCTGGCAGAACTAACTCTCTACCCTTCTACCTAACACCCTCAGAGTACCACAAGGCTCTATACTAGAGCCCTTGCTGTTCTCCATCTTCATTAACAACCTTTATACTGTCATCCCAAATGTCAGCTGTATCCAATATGCTGAAGACTCTACTCTGATCTGCTCAGCCACATCTCCAGTAGAGTTATGGTCAGCTACCCAGACCACCTTTAATACAATAAAAAACTGGCTTTCTGAACATCGTCTAATCCTAAATTCCAAATAGACTAAACTGCTGTTATTTCACCAACACGTAGGTCTACCGCTTTCACCGTTACCATAACATCAACTGATGGCACAATAATCTCCCCTGACCCATCTACTAAACTATTAGGTGTCATGATAGACAATAATCTCAAATGTGACCTACATGTTAACCAAATTATCAAAGCCATCAATAGAAAACTAGGGTCACTTTACAGAATTAAAACCTTCCTAGCCTCTCCAGCTAAAGGTGCCATAGCTCGCTCACACCTTGTTTCAACCCTTCTGTATGCATCCCCTCTACTCACGAATATGAACAAGACTGTCCTTAACAAGCACTCAATTTGCTACAACCACATTGCCAGGTTTGCCACTGGGCTGCCTTTTAGGACACATCATTGCATCAATCTAAATCAGCTTGGTTGGCTTGCACTACCCAGCCTAATACAGTATAACCAATTGATTATGGCCTATAAAATCCTCTATAATCCAGACAATACTCCTGCACTTCAAATATTATCACCCCCTATAACAATCCTAGACTGCTTCGATCCTCTAACAAACTACTAATTCAGACTAGCAGATTTAATAACACAGCTGGTGATTCTCTCTTTGCAAACTCTGTAAGTAGATCCTGGAACTCACTTCCAGCTGATATTACCCTACTGTCCACCTTAGGTCAATTTAACACTAGACTCAAACAACATTTGTCACTTAACTGGCTATGTCAATGTATCATGCCTGGCTAACTCGAATGTGTAAAATCTGTGAACCACTTTACTGTGTAATTTAATTTAATCCTGACTTGTGCTCAGGACTAACATTAACCTGTGGAACATGTTTAACTTGCTTACTTATGTAATCTCTGTAAATAATCTGTTTGTAATATGTAATGCTGGTATTATGTAATGCTGTATCTGCTACCCTCGTAGCTTGTCTCCCTGGGCCTCCCCTGGAAATGGACATGCATCCAGTCGGACTATCCCGGTCAACAAATGTAGGATAAATAAATATATAAATAAAATATATTACAGTGACTACAATACAAGTCAGACATTGACACGCACTGACAGCATGCTGAACACACTGGGGCATACGTGGGGACTCAGAATAGCAGCCTGCCTGAGCATCACACCCCTCCGCAGCTGGCACACAGGCATATGTTCCATCGGAACAGACCACATGCCACACATGGCACACACATCCCCTGTGCCACACACTCACAGCCTGTAGGGCTACACAACACACCTGCTACAGATGTGTCAGGTACCTGTCTTGTGTGCTGCACTGGTGTCCTGCTCAACAGGCTGTATCTGGTGAAGGTCACAGTGATATGCCTCAGGGGCACTATGGTCCACCACAGAACACATGCATACAGGTCAGTCAGAGGCATGGACACATATGACTCGCTCATTGACCATGCCAGTATGGCTGCCTGAGATATACCTCCCTGGACTACATGATAGGGAACATAGAATGGATCTCTCAGCATGTGGCACAGGCCAGTGTGAGCCTGATGTTGGTTGCCAACATACCCTCACCACGTATGCTACCACTATATGTGGGAAGGGTGTTGTATGCCTACATTATGCTCAGTCTCCACTGTCATTCATAGGGTATCCACTGGCTGTCAATGTGTGCTTACATGCTAGGGAAGCCACAATGATGTGCAAGGGTCATCTTGCACGTGACACCCATGGCCCGATGTATAATGGCAAAGCTCCTTGGTGCACACATACTGCCTTATGCTGCAGGACATGGTTTACATAGCCACCTCCGTGGGTATCACACAGGTTAGGACACTAACAGTGCTGCTACACAACAACAGCAGTCTACACTGGAAGATGCATGCACCAGACACTGTCCTCAGCACGGTGAACTGCAATGTCTGTGCAGTACCAGATTCATGATTCATGGCTCACAGGTGTTACCCATCACTGACAGGTTATGCCCCATACCATGCCTGTCATCCCCTACACATGTAACACACATGGATAGGGGGGTGGTATCCCAAGGTACCACAGATACACACACACACCTCCAGGTTGTTGGCACAGCACAAAGCATCAGGGCCTAATCATGTACAGCTAACAGTGTGTCGGACTGCCATCTGCTTCATAGCCTGGCACACACAACCCTCCCATACACAGGAAGGCCACCTATCCTCCATAACAACACTGGCAATATGACAGTCTCAAGAACTGTGTTTATATGGCTGGACTGCATCCAGCCAAACATTGTGCGTGAGCATTACTGTAGCTACAACACACTAGTTGAAGGGTTCACAGCATGTGGTCACTGAATTGCAGTGGAATGACATGTTACCACTACCACAACAGGTGGGAACATGCAGCACCTGTACATTGACTACATGTACACTATATGGCCCAGACCAGATGTGTATCCCCTGCTGTAGGTATTTCACCATATACACCCACACTGTATAGAGACATACCATGTGCGGACCCTGCACAGTAAGACACAGTCATATTGGTATGCATTGCAAATACCATTTATCCACTCGAGGCATGTGTCAGACATGGTAACTATTGCAGGTCACAGGTATTTATGTGTATGTGTCACACACATACATCATGTGTGCAATGCCATTGCTGGTTTAGGCAATGGCATGCATTGTTATGTACAAAGACCCACACAAGGTCATACTGTGTGACACAACCACACGTGGCAGTTGTGGGTTACCAGAACATACCTATCTGTACTCTGACAATGGTAATAGACACAGTAGCAGAGTGCACTATTGGCATTACTAGCCAAATAGCCCTGTTTGGCTGTGCTGATAGTGTGGTGACATCCCCTGTGTTTACTGGGGGAGTATGCAGCATCTGTTGTATTGTAGTATTTGCCAAAAGGATCTGTTCTCTCACACTTGCATTTACACACACCCTACTGCCCCCACACTTGCCGGATTCATTCCCCTACCTAACTAAGTCATGACACGTGAGAGGGATGCATTAGCAAAGCGCACTATTCGGTTTACTAGATAGTTCCTTTTCTCTGGCTGTACTTACAGGGTGCTGACAACATCAGTATTTTGAAAGGGTAATGTGCATCAGGTAGTGTGATCTCCTGATTGCCAAAATTAACATGCTTTTCATACAGAAATGCACACACACAAACTTCCCACATCCAAACACAGACACATACCATTTACAGGTTTCAAACCTACCTAATTACATTATGTTACTCGGGAGAGACGCATTAGCGGAGTGAGCTATTCACATTACTGGGAGGCTTCCCTTCTCCTGCTGTACTTATAGGGTGCTGACATCATCTGTGTTTAGAAAGGGGAGTGTGCATCCTGTAGTGTGTTCTCCCAGTTGTCAAAAGGGACATTTCCCTCACACAAATTTGCACACACACTAACCCCCCTCATCCAAACACACACACACTTGCCACTTGCAGGATTCAAACCACTACCTAACTATGTTATGACACTCGAGACGGATGCATTAGCAGAGTGTGCTAGTCGCATTACTGGTAGGCTTCCCTTCTCCTGCTGTACTTATTGGGTGCTGACATCATCTGTGTTTAGAAAGGGGAATGTGCATCCTGTAGTGTATTCTCCTACTTGGCAAAAGGGATAATTCTTTCAAACAGTCTTGAACACACACTAACCCTCTCCACACACAATGAGCATATGCGGGATTCAAACCCCTACCTAACTATGTTATGACACTCAAGATGGACGCATTAGCAGAGCACGCCATTCACATTATGGGGTGGTTTTCCTTCACCTGCTGTACTTATAGGGTGCTGACATCAGCAGTGTTTAGAAAGGGGAATGTGCATCCTGTAGTGTGTTTTCCCAGTTGCCAAAAGGGACATTTCCTTCTCACAGCCTTTCACACACACAAGCCCCACTCACCCACACACACACACACACACACACACACACACACACACTGAGCATTTGCAGGATTCCAGCCCCTACTTAACTATATTATGACACTTGAGGGAGACGCATTAGCAGGGCGCACTATCTAAATTATTGGGCATCTGTTCTGCACCTGTAGTATTTATAGGGTGCTGACATCTTTATTTCTACAGAGGTATGTAGATGTAGTACTACCTGTCAGGTGGGGGATAGCATTTATATGCATTTGCAGCCACCTACGTCAGGGTCAGGTATGCACATCGCACTGGCAGGTTATGTTCTATACCATGCTTTGGGACCACAGGACCTGTAACACACAACACAACCAGTCCAGAACACCACACCCACATCCAGGACACAAACTTATCTTTCCTGGGAACAGTGCCAGGATATGCAGGTATTCACATACACCATTCCAGTTGATAACATCAGGTACAGGCATATTGTGTGTGAGAACTACTCAGGCCTCTACCACTTTACCCTACAGCCACTACAATTTGTGGGTCCATGTGCTATGGCAGAACCACACACCACAGCCACATGGGTGAATACATATTGCACCTGTCCATCTGCAACATGGGTACTCACTGTTCCACACCAGAGGTAGACCACCATTGTTGATATCTGACCATACCCACCTTTCCCTGGACATCCATATCTCATCTCCACCCCCAGGTAAGGTTGTCACTGCACACAAACTGTGTTTAGCACAAGCAGACTCTACACTTGTGTAGACTGGGATGGATGACTTCAGAGGACCCATGCTGGAGGACTATACTGGCCACTCAGCATAATCCTTGACAATTGCATTCTATGAGCATGTGTACAGTTTGCATTGGTCATGCTATCCCACATATACCCATGACTGCTCCACAACAAGACACCTTTCAGCTGTACACCAGCCATATATGCGCCGTTCAACAGACAGAGTGACCTAATACATTGCAGAGCTGTAGCCCACAGAGGGAGGACATCTGTGGACAGTTCCGGCATGGCACTTCATTCACACATACTCATTACAACACAGTGTTGACAGTGGAATCATCCAGAGAATGCAGATAGGGCTCCCCTCAGTCTGTTATTGATGGACACCTACTGTCAGAGATCCTCAGCAACCCTCTCACAGCACACACCGACAACATGGCTGTGGCTTAGCACATTCAATCCCTGAGACCTCCACGGTGCCCCTGCTTGACAGAGGTACAGCTCACTAGCCTCACATGTTGCCTTCTGTGACCTACTTTACAGTGACACAGTAGCCTAATATCCTGGGGATGCAGATGCCAAGCACAGTCTGGCTGAGCTGTCATTCCCTGGGGCAAGAAGCCTAGTATTGACCTCTACACCCATATGTTCAATTGTCGGATGCACAATATTTGTTGTGCTGTTCTACTGTTTGCAGGTCTTTATTGCTATAGCATTCCCAGTTCCTATGGCCAACTTGTGTATCTGTGGAAGATGTTTGCATATGATGGCGATCCACTATATCAGTTATGTCTCTGTGGTCATTTACTGTGTGCACTGGGCTGATTGCTGTGTTGTGGTTGGTTCCTGGACTGACACGCACAAATACCAGATATGTGTGGCCAACTGCTAAACGGAGATATGGCCTAAGTGTGTGAGCATGCCCAGTTCAGCCTTTCCATGGCATGTTGTCTGACATATGCCTCATTTATCAAAGTGTGCAAGCATGCCCAGTGTGAGCTTTCCATATGTTGCACTCTGAAGTCCACCACATATTTGGGTGTGTGTGAACTTCGACAATATCGCACGTTTATGATTGTGTGTTGGGTGTCATGTTGTGTACTAACTGGCCAACTGCTTAGTGTCTGCCACAACAGGGATTATACTGTGCCTGCAGGGATTGCATGGGATACTTTGCAGACAGTTCTCAACATACTTTCATAATGACCTAACACTGTAGTACCGTATTGTGTACTGGTTCGGTACTTTCACTGTGGTGGACAGTATCCTGGGCTTTAGTCCTATGACTGCTTGACATCTTCATAGTGAGCACAGCAGACTGTGTAGGGGCCAGTTGTGCACATATGACCATGTTGCAATATGTTCAGATATGGACTACCTACACCAGGCGCGTCCAACATTGCTAGTGTATTCCACAACATGGGTGGACATTGACAAACACTAGCGATGTTCCCTAGGCCATTTCTGATGCTAGTCACAGGATGTGTTTGTCCTTCGACACTCATTGTAACTGGAGTTTGCCATGACATATGTCATGGTTAGTATACTGTGCCTCCGTCTACCTCTGACATAACAGTGATACCCAGGGTAGCCTACCATCTCCCATACACTCATCAGGATGCCTCTTGAGGGGTGTTGATATGTGGGTCTCTGGCTGACCTGTACCAGGAGTTTACTGAAGTGTGAGGGTGCCTTCTGTGTTATGGATCATTCTGTACAGCTTGTCCTATGTATGTCAGTGCTGGGGTTCAGGTCTCTCATGTGCATAGCTCACTGCCATTCAGATTGTACAAGATGCAACATGTTCATTCATTCCAGGTTGGACATGGCTTCATACATCAGGCACAGCTTTCCTGTAGCTGGGAAGGATGGCGGTGTGTGGGGCTGCAGTTTGTTTACTCAGACAACACATGGCATCTGTTCATGCTCTTTGCTACCCCTGGTGGGGTACTGTTGTGGACTTTACAGTTGATGGAGGTATCTGCTGCGGTATATCCCACAGGAGCTATTGTAGTCAGTTGTGATGCTGATGGAGGAGGGCTGCAGAGCCACAGTGAGTTCCCCTTATCTACATCTGCCAACCTTCATGTTTGGGTGGGTATATGGTACATGTTTCTGTGAACACTACAGCCACATGTTTGTCCAGTGCAGGATATTTATCACCTTTTGTACCCAGGTCTCACATTACATGTTAGGTACCTCATGGGTTAACACCTGTGTGGTAATTTGTGGGCACTTACTGTATATCCACGGTGGTTGTCTATACACAGTTCTGCAATTAGCTTGCTGCCATGGCTATGGCTACAGTTGTCTGTTTGTAGGTGGCCCTTTTGTGGGTTGCTTGTGTCAGCTGGGGGTTGGATATGGTGGGCTGTTTGTACTCCTCTGCATACATGCTCAGTCACAGTCCTTCCATGTTGGCCTATACCTATGGGACATGTATACAGAACGGGGGTGGGGGGGCCAAGACCAGGCCTTGTGGGATGCCACTCATATCCGCTTTGTAGTCTGACATGGATGCGGCATGTCTGACCATGTCAGTTCTGTCCTTGGTCTGGTTTGCAACCCCTCTACTGACATAGGGGTGTCTATTTAAGCTGGTGAACATATCCATACTGAACTCGTACGGTATTGTCTAGAAGCATGTGCACGGTCCAGCTACACTGTGTGGACCACATTGACCTCATCAATGACCTTTATGACTGCTTCAAATGGGTCAGACATGTTTAGGGGCCGGTTCTGCAGTTACAACAGCCACAGTGTGTAGGGTCCAGTATCAGTAGGTCCACAATAGCCTTCTGTCTGTGGTACATACTGATCCTTTCCATAGCTGTGCAGTACAAGCTTGTCAGGATCCTGGGGTGGTAGTTTGGAGTATCCATTCAGGCAACACCTTTGTTGTGATGGACCACTGTTGTTGTACACTGCTCTTTGGGTACATATCCTGTGGTAAGGCTGACATTGAGCAGTAGTGTGATTTGGCATTCCATTATTCTTGGAGTCCATGTTGGCCTCAGCACAGGACACCATCACATACCTTTGCTGCTGTGTGTTCTGCTTTGCAGATGATGGCTGTTACCTCAGTATCTGCAATGTCAGGGGACCATCTGCTGGGATAGGTATTTTGCACTCGGGGGGGGGGTGTTTGCACTACACCTGACAGGTTGTATGTTAGCAATATGTGTGTGTGTTTTGTATGTTGTTTGTAATATCTGTGTGATTCGGAGCATATCTGTGGATAACCAACATGGTTCCTACCATCAGTTGGGTAAGCCTTGTGATTATCCTTAGTGTCCTGTACGTTTTGTATCTTCATAGATTCATGGGTTCATAGTAGGCTAGACACCCTAGGACATTAGTAAGCCTAGATAGAGTGTGTGTGTCTTTTGCCACCCCTTGCCCTGTTCAATTATGGCCATTTATGAGGTTCTTCACTGTGCCTCTGTCTGGTCGTGACACAGTGGGGACCCCCAGTATACATGTACGGTCATCCATCTACTTGGCAATATTTCTGTTGAGGGGTGTCAGTGAGGGGCTCTGCCTACCATGGATTGGGATCCTGTTTCTGGGTGTGGGGAGCCTATGGGTTATGTATCTGTCCCTCCAGCACATCTTATTTCATTATGTGTTGAGGTTGACATCTGTGACTCTCACAGCTCCAATGGCTTTGCTTTCCTGTGGTGTAGCATGTCCATTACTCCTGTGTTGGACATGGCCTTGTACAACAGACGTACAATGCCTCTGTGTAGGCAGTGTGTGACTGCAGTCAGCTGGGGTGTCTACAGCCAGGCAGCATATGACATATATTTCACACCCTTTATCCTGTTGGTGGGCTAACTATGAGGTCTTCCGAACCGCTGCAGGTGTCACGTATGGTACATCCCATATGAGTCATTGTACTAGATTATGGGTCTGATAAGGGAACAGTACAGCGGCACAGTGACCTCTGTTGATGTTGATGTGAATCCTTTCATGATACGGTGTCCAGTATCCACAGTCTTCATAGCCACATTGGCATTGTGGGTGTCACATGACAGATTGATGTCGACCTGTGTCCCTAGGTCCCTGATTACTCCTTGCATACATAATGGTTTGACACCTATGTGGTACTTTGTGTGTACCTTGTCTGGTATTTGGTGGGACATTCATACTGTCCAGTGTCTTCGGATGTCTGGGTGGAGTTCTTGTGTGTGAGAGTGTGGTCTGTCGCATGCTACAGACTGTACAGCAGTTTTGACTACAGTTATGTGCACATGGGTGGTGTCCGCTGCTTTGTGCATTGTCCTGGCAATATGGGTGTCTGTGCTGCATATGGATACTCCCCCTCCTTTGATGTTTTGGTGCAGGTGTTGGGGCCATAACACATGATATGTGGTATAACCTAGTAGTGCTGGTGTGCTATCACTAGGCTTGCAGCAGGCTTCTGTCACTGGACAGACATCAATGTTCTCCATAATGGGAAGTGCCTCAGGGGCATGCATATTGCAGTTTACACATCTGGCATTGGTCAGCTTTACCCTTATGTTTCCTACCACTTATGTTTTCTAGGGTGGTGGGTAGTCTTTTTGCCCTTGCCTACATACGGCTCTATGGAGGCGGCAAAGGCCTTATCCAGTATCCAGACGCACACGGGTAACAGCTGACAGCCATCCCTGGAACAGCAGCATGGCTTGTCATGCTTGACATCTCAAGCAGACACAAATTAGACCCTCTTGGACTGACAGCTGTAACTGTGCCAGCTGTTAAACATGTGCATTCTGTGTTTGTACTGTGGCATCATTCTTGGTGAGGGTTGGATGCTGCATACAGCCAGTGTCATCCCGCACTGGGGTACATACTCAGAGGGACCATCCATGTCTCTTTTGATGTTGACCAGGGAGGTACATCTCAGGTAATTCACACCAGCATGGACATTGAGTGCATCATATTTCTGCTTGCTTTGGGGTGACCTGCGTACTTGTGTTATGTGGCATTTTGTGGCAGCCTACAAGCAACTTACTCTACCCTTTCCCTTGTTCAGTCTGGTGAGTGGGACAGCTGTGTGTCTGCCTATACAGACACCTATTACGACTGTATCAGGCATGTTGTTTCTCCTTCTGGCCTGTGACTGTTTGGCACACCAGCTTTGTGTACTATTCATTGCATGTGCTGTGTTTGAAGGTTGTGGTTGCTTGTGATCTACTTTGGAGGCTTCTGTTGGTGTGGTGTGTTTGTAATTAAGGCCTCCAGGAATATTTGTCTGTGTTTATGTGTTTGGTTTACAGTTGTGGTAGGTGTATGTGGGACTGGGTTTGTGGTGTATGTGGTTACCTTCTCCTCCTGACTAGTTTTGACAGTGCTGAGTTGTTGGAGCTCAACCTCTGGTTTGGATACATGGATGCATCTATCACATATATTTGTATTTATTGGGGGGTGTTGTGGTTGTCTGTGTACTTGGTACTGGCGTCACATTGCCTCTGGATTCACAGATTCTACTTGTTGTGGCTGGACTTAGTGGATTGTATGTGTGGACATATGTTGTTGTTGCCATACTACTGGTGAGTGATTACTTCCCTTTTTATGTTTGCTCTATCATGTGGTAGCTTCCTCATTCTCTTGCATGGTTTGGTACTGGCTGGAGGCCAGCATGCCAGATGCCTGCGTGTATGGCATTGTGTGTTGTTGTTATTTGTGATTGCATACTCCAAGCATTCCTGGCTGTGTTCATGGAATGCCTGTATAACATGTTCTGTGGTGTGTCCCATATTCTGCACTTGCGCAGGGCCTTTTGTGGATTCAACATCGGTTTTGATGGCTGCAACCTATACTTTACACATGTTTTTCACTGTGGTATTCTGGCCAGGGACTGGGGTCAGGATGTGTATATCCAGTGTGATTACTCTATGGTCTGGTCTTACCAGTGAGGGGTACACTTCTCATCTTGCCATCCAGTACACATGTTGCTGATTATCACATCCAGTATGCTTACCCCTCTTGTGGGGGTAGTACATTGTTCCTGGGCATTTTGGTTTATGGAATCTGGGTAATTTTCTCCTACTGTTTTGGTGCTAGTACAATGCTACCGGTGTATGTCTGGGTATTTTCAGTCAAGCAATATAATGTGGTTTGGGGGGCTTGATATATTCATGTATTCCGACATAGGTCAGGTGCTGTTCCTGGTATTAGGACAGTAGTCTGCAGCAGGCTATATACTGCGAGGCAGTTTTAGCCATTGGTATTTGACCATGGCTATTCCATGCTGCTTCTTGTTGTGGTACCAACATGGGGGTGTGATTATCCTTGCCATTTCTTGCTAGTCACCCTTCTTTTGTAGCTTGTTCCATGTTTTGCGGCTGTACAGCACAGTATGAGGTGTGACCTGGTAGTGTTAGGGTGCTGATGTGGGCCTTGCCCAGTTCTCTATTACAAGACTGGTATCTACATACTCCATGCTGTGTACGTTTACACAGCACACATCTTGCTGTTTATACATCTGTCATTGGGTAGCATTCCATCTAGGTTCCTATCACTTGTAGAACCTATGAAGGTGGGTTTGTGTTTTGAGACTTATCTATTCAGGGCATGCTGTGGGTACTGACAGCCTTTCTGGTATCCATGGGGCATGGCATGATAGGGCACGCCACCCCTAGCAGGTGGTGCATCATGTCAAGCTCCGCATATCTTCCCAGCCTGAAACACATTGGCTCCCCTTTGACTGACTGCATTACTTCAGCCAGTTATTGCACTTGATCATACCATCGTCATTTTGTGGCTTCATGCTTGGTGAGGGTGGATGTTAGTCAGGATGCTCAGGTGTGCATATAGTACATGGTGTTACATTACTTAACACATAGCATTCATGGCTCAGGTGGTGCTGCAGGGCTGCCTCTGTCGGATGTGCATATTACACTTCCCTGTACATGTTTGTGAGCAGGTCTTGTCATTTTAGGCATCCGTGTTATTATTTGAGTGAGTCAGAGGGGGTATCATTCCCAGGGTTCCTACTGAGCCAGTGTATGTGCTATGCGTTGCCTCTTTGCCAAGGCCAGGGCATACTGGGCATGCCTCCTTCTGCCTACTGGGGCAGACTCAGGTTGTTCCTCCTCCAAGTCACGCTCTGCCTGTGATGGCCTTGGCAATGGTGGGGGGCTGTTTGGCCCGGCCCTGTGCTGGTCCTGCTGCAGCTGTTTTCACAAGATCATATTATGTAGCATAGCACATACCATGACAATTTGGGTACATGTAGTTGGTGTGTACTGCAAGGCTCCACCAGATGTGTCCAGACACCGGAACCGTGACTTAAGCAGCCCAAACACACGCTCTATTACATTACGTGTTTGTGCGTGTGCCTCATTATGGCGTTCCTGTTCAGGTGTGTGTGCGTTTCTGATGGGTGTCATCAGCCACGGCTCCAGTGCATAGCCTGCATCCCCCACTAGGTGTCCGTGTGGGATGTCCCCATTGGCAAATGTCTGGTACAGCTGCGTCAAATGCCAGATGTGGGAATCGTGGTAACTCCCAGGGCAGCCAGCACACACATTCATTATTATGCCCTGGGCATCACACATGACCTGGCAGTTGATGGAGGGGAAGCCCTTGCGGTTAATGTAGGCCCTACCCTGCTCACCGGCTGGTGCTTTGATGCGTATGTGCGTGCAGTCTATTGCACCCAGTACCTCAGGGTATTCCGCTATTTGATGGAAGAGACGCATATTGCTGGCCAATACCTCACGGGCATTGGGGAAATATACATGATCACCGACATGTGCTGACATGGCATCCAGGAACTGGTGCAGTACCCTGGAGGCTGATGCCTGTGATATCCCCATCATATCGCCAGTTGGTCTCTGGAAGGTACCTGTTGCTAGTATTCTTAGGCCAACACATACCTTGGTTTCCACTGGGATGGGTTCCCCTCTGTTGGTTCTGTGTGTGAGGCATGGCCTGCACAGCTCAACAATTTGCTGCAGGAGCTCTCTGTCCACTCTGTAGCGCTCTACTATCTCCAGCTCATGTAACCCATGGTAGGTGACCCTGGGCCTGTACACTCTTCTCTGTCTCCTCACTGTGGGTTGTCTGGCACCATCTGCATTGTCACCACCCTCAGCAAGTCGCCTATGTCTCATTATGACAGCTATGGCAGCCCCTAACATTTCTGCTCTGAGTTCAGCTTTTTCAGTATTCACTTCTATTAGCTTACTCATGTCTTGCAGTGTCTCTTAAGGGAAACATCCTGCACTACTGTTTGCAGAGTTTTAAGTGCTGGGCTGGGCTACTATTCTGCCTGTGTAATTGCCTGCTTCTAATTGTTTTCACCTGCTAGCTTCAGCAGTAAACCCTGCTAGCTTCCTATTAATTCTGTCGCTTCCTTTTTCCTCTCTGTTTCCTCTGGGGGGAGCAACGTGCATACCATCAGAAACATGCTCACAGTGGCTTACACGCGTGCACATGTGCTTACACGGTTCAGAATCTACTTATTCGGGTTAAAACACGCTTACACCCGCGCAAACACTGTTACACGTCTGCCAACAGCCTCCAACATACTCAGCCTGCCCTACACATGCGCCCACCTGCGCAAACAGTGTTAAACATCTCCCAACATGCTCCCACATCCTCAGACTGCCTTACATGTGTGCACATTGTCCTACTTGCGCTTCATGGTGAGCACACGTGTGCATGCATGCCCAGCAAGAAACTTTGGTGTAGGCAACAGTGTACACCTTCCATTTCTTGACTTTCCATGACTTATCTAGTGGCACACCTCTTTCCATGATCTGTGCCTGTCATCTGTCATGTTACACTGGCCTCCAATGAACTGCATTTCTTTCTGCCATTCCCCCCTGTGATGTCACCTATCTCCTACTCTATTCCTCCCCCTTGTGTATCTCTTACACTACTCAGACTGTGCTCATTTGCTATGTGACTGTGAGATTGCCTACTAATGCTTAGTTACATGTCTTAGATTCAGCTTCCCCCCTTAGCAACCACTACACAGTGGCCATGTTGTTTTTGGTCTGCTGGTCCCTGCATTGTCATTCCATGTATTGCATGAAACCCACATTTGTGGGTTTATAACCTTCTTTTTTATGTTTTTTAAAATTATAATTTTATTATTTTGGCATCGGGTTGTATTGCCAATGGCCATATATTTGGCCATTGGCATGCTGCCTGAGTCATATGCAACCTTTTTTTGGAGCTGACATGGCTCCGTTGTGGAATTTGGAGAAATGTACTCAGTTGTCAACTGAGTACATTTCTGCAGCTAAAACGTCTCCTACACGGACTGGTTTCTGCTTCATGGATCGATAATATACCTCATTTGCATACCATTTGGATGCAAGTGAGGTATTTAGCATGTCCACGCCCAGTCCGTGTAAGAGACATTTTAGCTGGTCTCTTACATGGAGCTTAGGGCTGTTCCGGGATCGCGAGGCTTGCATGGAGTGTTGCACATCTCTTACACTCCATGCAAGCCTTCGTGAATCCTGCCCAATGTATACATTATTTATATATCAGAGTTGGCGTGATGAAGGAATCAGAATCAAAAGATCAGGATACATAGACAGGAAAAGAAAATGATGCGGTTATGACCAAGGAAATAACTGATATTTGTTATCATTTATTTAAACATTATTAGAATATATTTGAAAAAGCAATGCACATCACTATAAATTTCTATCATTATTACACAATAGTAGCATAGAATTCCTAATTATGTGTCTCTCTTTCTGTACTTATATATATATATATATATATATATATATATATATATATATATATATATATATATCAATTTATACTATAAGGAACAAGAGCATAAATGCAGTGCACCTTGGTAAATTATACACCTACAGACTATATTATAATCCAAGACACTCTGCATTAATGACAGTGGTAGCATTGTTGCCTCACAGCAAGAGGTTCTCCTGTTCGATTCACAGCTGGAATGCCTTCTGTGTGGAGTCTGCATGTCCTCCCTGCGGTGGAGTGGCCTCCGAATGACATGTGTGAATGGGCATGCCTTCACTGAAGGATGGGCGTTGGGCTGGCAACTCGGCACCATAAAAAAATCTACTGCCAATCATTAGTGGACCGGAGTTCCGCTGTGGTGACCCCTAACTGGGAAAAGCCAAAAAGACAAACAATGAATATATATGCAATACACCTATAACTGGCAAGAAAAGTACTCCTACAAAATTTAAAAGTTACAAAAGTAGCAAAGGAAGGAATACTGTGAATAGTTGGGTTAAGTACCATTTGTGCCCAATAAAATTGAAGCTCATTTGCAAAAAAATATTTCTGAATCAGATCTGTTCATTTGCTAAAAATGTTTCTGAACTGAATCTTTGTGTACTGCCATAAGATAATGAATCTCAGCATAAATACTTATAATTTGACGTGGAATATCTGCCAATTACTTTATAACTGTGGAGTACATCCCTGGCATCCCCCAATAGGTTTAGCCTACCTCATTGCTCCAATGTTGAAAAATGACATTGGTATTGCTCCTGATCATTCTACCTTTGGCTCTAAATTGAGTAGAACCTCTGTGAACCACTTTATATTCAGCATTCTGATCACTGCATTTCAGAAAAGATGATGGAGGGATGACTAAGTTGTGGCTGAATGCCCAAGTGGCCTGAGCAGGAGAGCCTGCACCTACTTCATATTTATGTTATTCATGAAAGGAGGATGACAGCATGCCAGAGGATTCATAATGATCAACATCTTGAACACCATTGCCAGTGAGTTCAGTAGATGAATACGATTTCACCAGACAAGTGTCCAGGTCTGTGATAGAAATGGTGATCTTCACCAGATAGTGCTGCAGCAGCTACATGACTGGATTGTCAAGATCTACAGAGCTCCACTAGATCCTTGATTGCCAAGGTCCACAGGGCTCTACTGGATCCCAACAGTAAGTGTTATGTTCCACAACTTACCACCATCTCACCCTATGAAATAGCTTAATAACTGATGGATACTTTAATTGTACTACTGTTTTAGCACTGTATTGTGTGATGTTAACCTACCTGCCACTGGATTAAAGACTTTTGACTAACCATCCTCAAATGGTTAGACTAGGCCTGTACCTCTCCTCTATTCTCAGGCTATACACTGGTGTCCCACAAGTCTGTCTCCTGAGCCCCGTTCTGTATACTCTTTACACCAACAACTGCGTCCCATATCTTTCCACTAATACCATCATTAAGTTTGTGAATGACACCACAGTGGTTGGACTTATTTCAGGAGGATACAAGACAGTATATAGAGAGGAAGTTCAAAGACTGGCTGCATTGTGTACTTAGAACAACCTGGCCCTGATCTCTGCCAAAACAAAATAACTCATAATAGATTTCCAGAGCCACAATGCAGATCAAAAACCAAAACATGTCAATGGAGACTGTGTGAAAAGGGTTCCTGCCTTCAGGTTCCTAGGCATACATGTGACAAAAGATCTCTCTTCATTGGTTCATAGGTTCATAGGTTGCTACTAGGCTATTGGCCCTAGGGCCTATACAAGCCTAGCCATAATAATTCCCTGGCTATTTCTTCCCACACTATTTACTTCCCTGGACCCCTGTCTAGCAGGGT
Source organism: Protopterus annectens (assembly GCF_019279795.1). Taxonomy (NCBI): domain Eukaryota; kingdom Metazoa; phylum Chordata; order Ceratodontiformes; family Protopteridae; genus Protopterus; species Protopterus annectens. Next base: position 738,239,224 of record NC_056729.1, on the reverse strand, counting down.
GACTGATGTGATCCCCAGGGTGAATTTCCTTTCTCCCATCCAATTGTCAAGGTTCCTTCTGAAGAGGGCCAAAGAGGCACTTTGCTTGATATGTATGGACAGTCTATTCCAGAGTCTGGGGAGTCTCTGGGTCAAAAACCTATCACTCCAGCATGTTTGCTTATTGTGATGACAAGGTTTAGATCCCTGGAGCATGTGGCTCTGAGGGATTGGGATTTCTTTAAGTGTAGCATGTCCAACAGCTCAGGGTTTGACATGGCCTTGTATGTTAAGCAGAGATCGCCTCTGAGTAGACGATATGTGACAGAGTATAGCTGGACTTTTTTAAGGTGGTCAGCATAGGGCATTTGCTTTAGGCCTGTGTTTCTTTTAGTGAGATATTTCTGTGGCCTTTCCAGTTGTTGCAGATGTCTTGAGAGGTACATACCAAATGGGGCATTGTATTCTATAATGGATCTAATGAGGGATGAGTGCAGTGGGACAATGACCTACTTTTTTCTGGATGAAAAGCCCTTAGTGATGAGGTGTGCCACATAGAAGGTTTTCCTGACTGTTGTGGCAATGTGGTTATTGAAGGTGAGACTACTGTCCACCTGTCTCCCTAAGTCTCTTATCACACTTTCGGTGTTTACTGTACTGCCACCTATGTGGTAATTCACGGGTATATGTTTTTTCCCAAAGGGGATAACTATACATTTCTTGGCATTGAGCTTGAGCCCATGGGTCTGGCAACAAGCATATGTTTCTGTAAGTCTTTTTTGTAGAGTATCCACATAATTTGAGGATTCAATAATGGCTCCCAGTTTGCAGTCATTTCCAAACTTTGTTAGCCAAAGTCCCTTAGTGTTGGCCTATACTTCAGAGAAGTAGATGCCAAACAAGAGCGGTCCTAGGACTGATCCCTGAGGTACTCCACTTGTCACTTGTCTGGAGCTGGATTTGGAGTCGGCTACTTTTACAGTGTGGGCTCTGTCAGTAAGCCAGTTGGCAACCCATCGAGTGACATAGAGATTAATGCCCAGCTTAGTAATCTATCCATGATTCCAGAGTGGGGGATGGTGTCAAAGGCCTTGGCAAGGTCCAGATAGGCTGTGTGGACTGCTTAACCCTCATCCATGGCTCTGGAGACTGATTCAAAGAAGTCAGTCAAGGTCAGGAGACAAGATCGGCCCTTTATGAATCCAAACTGGGTGGGGTCCAGCGTTTGAAGGTTGCCAATGTCTTTGTTTATAAGTTCCATGATAATACATTCCATGGCCTTGCAGATCAGGCTCGTCAGACTGATGGGGTGGTAGTTCCCAGTATCCAAGGTGGATCCCCCTTGTGAAGTGGGATAACTGTAGCTGTGTGCCACTCAGTGGGCATGAAGCTAGAGGTGAGGCTATGATTAAACATGATACTTAGGTGAGGTGCCAGTTCATTTTATAGTTCATGTAATACACAGCCCAGGATGTCATCTGGTCCCATGGATGCTGTATTGTTAGCTTTGGAGATTGCGTTTTCTACCTGTGCGGCCATTATTACCACAGTATGGCAATCTTTTGGTATAGAGATGTGCCGTTTAGGGGGTGACAGGGCAGTGAAGTTGGGACTGAATTGATCTGCCAGGATATTGCCAATATCCTTGGGATCAGTATATTTAATGCCATTCTGTTGTAGCTCAGAGCAGATCTGAGCATTGCCATTTAGATTCTTGATGTAGTTATAGAATGCCTTGTGGTTATCTTTGGAATCTTTGGCAATTTTATTTTCATAACTAGCTTTGGAGAATTTCATGAGGGATCTCAGCTTCTTACTGAGGCTGGTAAGGGAGTTTTTTGCATCCTGGTCTTTTCCTCTTTTCTGCAACAGTTTCTTCCTTTTGTTGTAAAGTTTGTTTATGGCAGGGGACCACCAGATTAGCTTCTTTTTTTTTTTGGAGGAGAGCATCATGGTTCTATTTGGGATGGCACAATTCATGTATGAGTGGATGTGCTCGTACAGTGGCTTAGTGTAGGATTCAGCAGTCAAACTTTCAGTTCCCGTCTACATGGGTCTCATGAAGTTTGTCACTTCTGACTTGAGTAGCATGAAGTTGGCCTTGGAGAAGTTTCTTATGGAGGTTTCCTTACTGGGGGTGGGGGTGGGATGTGGATGTTAAGGGTGATTAGCTTATGGTCAGACCTGACCAATGAGGGGGTGACCGTAGGTTTAGAGCATTGATTTCCCATGTTGGTAATGAGCATGTCTAGGATATTGGAGCCCCTGGTGGGACTATGGATTAGTTGATCCAGGGCATTGGAATTTATAAATTCCAAGAACTGTTGGGCAAAGGTGTTGGTACATGAGTAGTTTTCCCAGTTAATGGCAGGGTAGTTGAAATCACCCTGTATTAGGGTGTTTGGTTGTATCTTAATATTTTTAGTATGTTTAGAAAGGTGTAGAGAGAATCTTGGGGCATGGTCAGGGATCTGTAGCTAGCTACAATTTGGATTGCAGTCTTACCTAGTGTTAGTTGCACCTGAAGATTTTCAGATGCATTGTGTTGGGCAACTAAGCTGGTGCTGTGAATTTCCTTGGTGAATATGGACACTCCTCCACCTTTAGTGTTTTGGTCCTGGTTTGGTGGCCGAAAAGTGTGGTAAGAGTTGTAGCCTGGTATTGCAGGGTGCTCTCTGGAGCCTTGAACCAGGTCTCAGTTACTGCACAAAGAACAATGTTCTCCATTTTTAGAAGTGTCTTGAGAGAGTGCATTTTGAGGTTTAGACTACTAGCATTGAGTAGCATTACCTTCAGAATTTGCATGCTTGTACCTGTTATGGTGGTGGTTTAGTCCTGTGAACTTTTCCTAAAAAAGCAGTATAGGGGTGGCAAGAACCTTAGCTAGTAACCTGAATCCCAGGGGCGACAGGTGCAGACCACCTCTGGGAAAGCATCGTGGTCTGTCAATCATGTTGTCCCAGGCAGACAGATACTGGATCCCCTTTGAATGACACCAGAAGCTTAGCCAATTGCTGAAGTCAATCATTTTGTCCTTATATTGTGGTATCATTCTGGGTGAAGGCAGGATGCTACTCAGGGCTAGGGTCATACCTGCCTGGACTACATGATCTGAGAGCTCTTCCATGTCTCTTTTCATGTAGTCCAGGAAGGTCCATCCAAATCATTCACTCCAAAATGGGCAATAACAGAGTCATATTTGTATTTGTTGTGGAATGACTTTAGTGCATGCGTTATGTTTTGGATCCTGGCACCTGACAGGCAGCTGTCTGTAATTTTCTCCTTGTTCAGCCTGGTGAATGGGACATCAGTGTGCCTGACTATGGAGTCACCTATGACTAAAGTGTTAAGTACGTTGTTTTGCCTAAGGGGCTGTTGCTGGGTGGCACACTGGTGTTGCGAGCTGTGTGACACTTTGGTTGTGATTGGTGTTTGCATTTCAGCTTTGGAGGTCCTTGTTGCTTGGGCAGGTTACAGTTAAGGGCCTCCACATATGTGGAGTTAATGTTGCTATGTGTGGGTGTTGGTGGTGTGGGTTTAGAAGGGCTATGTGTTGCTTGAGGTGTAGTGCGAGTGTTAACCTTCTCCTCTTGACTGTCTAGCACAATCTTGGGTGGAGAGTGCTTTGCTTCCAGTTTGGCTATGTAAGTGCATCTCTCATAGGTTGTAGTGTTGGGTGGTAGGAGGAGAGGGTTGTCTGTGTACTTGAGGCAATTGTTGCATTGCCCCAGTATTCCCAGATTCACCAGGTGGACAGGAGAAATCACCGGAAGCTGACCCTTGGACATACCTGGTTTGGTGCTTTTTTTGTAAAGTACAGGAGCTGTTTTCCCTTACCTTAGCAAGGTACTTTGCAATTATAGGCTTTTAGTGCCTACAATTGATTTCTCCTTATTAGCAATGATAGTTGAGTGCTTATATCAGTTTAAGGCTTCCTAGTGCTTTCCAGCAGGTATTAGAGCAAGTGCTAGTCACAGGGATACTTAAAGGTAAGATGAAAAAATGGTTTATCCTAAACACTGCAGTGTGCACTAGATAAGTTAGATGTGAAAGTATGTAACTTAAATTTTACCTGTCTAAAAATTAAGTTTTAGTGGAGAGTCACTATTTTTAAAACAACAAGATAGATTGAAAGGGGGTGGTCACTTTTGTATTCTGGTACTGTGGAATACAGTAGGATGACCAATACATTTAAATAGTTGAAGGGGAGTGATTTCACAAAATGATAATTTTGTGCTTACTCACACAAGCCAGTGAAAGCAGAGAGGAAATGAGATATATGGTCAAATTAACATAAGAGGCAGGCAACCAGAAAGACAGTGGTATTTAAGAATATGACAGTAAGTGGGTGAGGAAAAATGTCTGCCTGACTCACAAGAGACAGAGCTGTGGTCTATTTTGAAGTTTTAATATGCAGTTAAAAGCAGAATAGAAGTAAAACACAATGTAAAGAAAACAAATCACAGTATTCAAAATATAAAAAGGCAATAAAGTAATACAAAATACAACAAAATAAAAAGCAAACTAACATTTCCTTCACAGCAAAGTGTAGCAGAGTCTAGTGAGCTTTTCTAGCAAAGCTCTGAAATGTTTTATTTTTACCCCTTAAATAGAAGGTTTAGTTCCTAGCTCCACCCCTCACTTCACAAATGATTAACCTTAAGTGACCTCTTCTATCTTATATATGAGTCCTTAATTGGTCAGTTCTAATTTCTGCCTGACTCACAAGAAACAGAGCTGTGGTCTCTTTTGAAGTTTTAATATGCAGTTAAAAGCATAATACAAGTAAAACACAAGGCAAAGAAAACAAATCACAGTATTCAAAATATAAAAGGGCAATAAAGTAATACAAAATATAAGAAATAAAAAGCAAACTAACCTTTCCTTCTCAGCAAAGTGTAGCAGAATCTGGTGAGCTTTTCTAGTAAAGCTCTGAAATGTTTTACTTTACCCCTTAAATAGAATGTTTAGTTCCTAGCTCCACTCCCTCAGTTCACAAATGATTACCCTTAAGTGACCTATTCTAGCTTATGTATGAGTCCTTAATTGATCAGTTCTAATTTCTGCCTGACACATAAGAGACAGAGCTGTGGTCTCTTTTGAAGTTTTAATATGCAGTTAAAAGCAGAATACAAGTAAAACACAAGGTAAAGAAAACAAATCACAGTATTCAAAATATGAAAATTCAATAAAGTAATACAAAATACAGCAAATAAAAAGCAAACTAACCTTTCCTTTACAAGAAAGTGTAGCAGAGTCTGGTGAGCTTTTCTAGTAAAGCTCTGAAATGTGTTATTTTACCTCTTAAATAGAAGGTTTAGTTCTTAGCTCCGCCCTCTCAGTTCACAAATGATTAGCCTTAAGTGACTTATTCTATCTTATATATGAGTCCTTAATTGATCCGTTCTAATTTCTGCCTGATTCAAAAAAGACAGAGCTGTGGTCTCTTTTGAAGTTTTAATATGCAGTTAAAAGCAGAATACAAGTAAAACACAAGGTAAAGAAAACAAATCACTGTATTCAAAATATAAAAAGGCAATAAAGTAATACAAAATACAGCAAATAAAAAGCAAACTAACCTTTCCTTCACAGCAAAGTGTAGCAGAGACTGGTGAGCTTTTCTTGGTCCATAAACACCATGAAGGCAGTAAAGAAGACACAGCAGAGACTCAATTTCTTGAGGATCCTCAGGAAAAACAACCTACAGGAGAAGCTACATATCTCTTTTTACTGCTGTTTTATTGAAAGTGTGCTGACATACTGTATTGCCATGTGGAATGCCAATGGCTTGGCAGCAGACAGGAAGGCTCTTCAAAGGATACTTAACTCTGCCAATAAAATCATTAGCTACTCACTGCCCTCTTTGGAGGAACTCTTCAGCTCTTGCTGTCTCAGCAGGGCAACCAACAACTTGAAAGACCCTTCTCACCCTGGACATCACCTGTTTGAGCTGTTACCTTCTGACAGACAGTTCAGGTCCATTCCATCTCAGACAAACAGACTTAAGAACATGTGATGATAGAACGGGAAAAGTGTTTCCTCATAGGCCACCCACTGTTTCGACATTGTTTTGTATATTTACATTTCTTGGACGATATTTTTATTTTGTGGGACAGCCAAAAAGATATTTTAGAAATGTTTTTAATGTACATCAACCAAACTACTGAATTCCTAAAATTCACTAGCAATAAAAGTAAAACAAATATACCTTTTTTGATGTCCTTATTTCTAAGGACAATACGCACAAAAAGTTTGTGGCCGAGATATATCGAAAGGAAACATATTGTAGCAGTTCTTTCCATTATGACAGCAACCATCCTCACATCCAGAAAAGAGCTGTCTTGAAAGGGCAATTCATTACAGCTGTGAGGATGGCAACTTTGTGGGAAAGTTTTCTTTTAGAATGCAATAATTTAGAAAATATGTTCCTAAAGAGAGGTTACCCTAGAGATTTAATTCAAGAAGTAATGAGGGAAGTCATTACAAAAAGAGACAAAACGGACATTTTAGGGCATTATTGGGGAACGGACCTACTGACCAGAGCCTGCTGTTAGATGGATCAGTGGCAGAATCCTACCATGCTCCATCAGCAATAGACACAGCATGTTTGGAAGTGGTAACAAATAAAGAGAATAATAAAGTCAAGTTTGACAATAGTGCCATATTCATCACAACATTCTCTACTGACAGCCACTTTATTAAAAAACACTTAAAAAGAACTGGAGTTTATTGAGTACAGGCAGGGATATCATGAAACATATAGGTGAATACCCAGTCTGTGTTTATAAAAAGGGCAAAAATTTGAAATGCTTTTTTGAAAATCTAAACACCCCCAGTAAGTTTAAGTGTGGTAGGTGCAAGTTTTGGCCATATATTTTGCCAGTGAACAAAATTAATGTTAATGGGATGAGCTACAAAATTTTGGGTAAATTTTGTTGCAACTCAGAAAAAGTGGTTTATGTGCTAAGTGTTTCCAATGCACGTGTTTCTATATGGGACAAACTGAATGCAGGTTGAAACATCGCATTGGGGAGCACATGAGGGACATCAGAGATGAATATGAGTTTAATTCCTTGGCAAAACATGTTAAAGAAAACAGTGGACACAATTTTATATTTATAGTGCTGGACAGTGTAGCAGTGAACAATGGGGGGGGGGGGGTGCATGGCCACTGCTACTGGAAAGACAAGAATTGATATGGCAATTGCCCTTAAATGCCAAGGTTTGGCCTGGGTTGAATGAGGCTGTTTCTATTTCAAGTTTTTTTTTAATTAAAAGCCTTGAATAGATGACACCTGATTTTTATATGCATTTACATACATACAACTTACTTTTATGTAAATACTTGATTTTACAAGTATTTTACAAGTGTTTTGCACTAGATCTTTAAAAGAAAAAAAACATGCTTTTTGTCTTTTATGTATTTATTTATGTGTATTAGATATGCACTTTAACAGTGTCTATTTAGTATTCATATTTGTTTACAATTTTAAAATGTTTGCTATGTTATCTTATATATTATATTGTATACTCAAGTCATTCATTCAGGTATTTTTTCTTAAACAAGGCTGCATATATGTCATGAACCAGGGGTGTGGTTTAGTTGAGTTTAGAGGTGTGGTTTGTGATGTCACTACATATGCACTTTAGGTTACAAGATTTAAAAAGCCATTGGAACATTTTTTATTTGTCTGATGAAGTTCCTAGTTTGTTTCAGGAATGAAAGAGCTAACCTTTTACTGCTGTATAAATAAAGTGGATTCATCACTTCTTCTTTGTGGCGTCCTTTGGCCTGCTTTTCTGTGGATTATTGGTTTGTTGCTTCTTTTTTGGTTTTGTTTGATCTGAGTTACCTGGGTGGAAGCAGCAGGCATGGGATCTTTTCCTATACCCACGGACACTTTGGGTGACTTAACTGTGGTAATACACAAAATTAACCAACGGTTGGACCGTTTGGAAGAACTATCGCACCCACATCTTTCACAGCTATCTCTTCATCCCACACCTGGTTCTTCTAACCTACTTAATGCAGAGAATTCGACTGCTACCAACTCTAACAATGTGGAGCAATTTTTATCTAGGCCAACAACTACTACTTCTTTTTCCAACAAGGATTTAAATGGATTTAACTGGAACACCACCACTGCAAACATTTTAACCTCTTTAAATGAATGGTTACAAAAACTGACATTTTTAAGCACTACAAATACAGGCACTGATTTTTGTTGTTTTGTTGACAAACTGAATGAGTTGGATTATGTTCTGGTAAAGATAAAAAAAATACAAATTGACAATTTATATTTTGGGGAATGTATAAAGCAAAAAATAGTGCCAAAAGGCCTATGAGTCTGGCGCTATCCCCAGGACTTGTAGATTCTCCTTTCTATAAACAACTGTTGACTTTGTTTGATAGATTTGGCCTTGAATATATGCAAATTGTGATGGATGACAACAACAAACTGATACAAACACTTACAAAAGAAGACAGTGAATTAGATAAATCCTTGATGGCGGTCATTCAGTTTAAAAACAATGAATTTGAATATAAAAGAATATTCTATTCTATAGATGAACAAATGGTCAGCATAAAAAACAGAAAGATAAAAAAATTGGAGAGAGACCAACATGCATATAAGACTTTTACTGCCTACCCCACCCCCCCAATCACAAACTTGGGGTAGCAAGACTTTTACTAAAAGCAGAATAAATGTAACCAACAGCAACCAGGGATTATCTTACAATACAGAAGACGACAAAACTTTTTTAAATGAAGAACAACCCCAAGCATTGAGACGTGCGTAATGGTTAGTGAACCAACAAACAATGAAATACAACCCAGGGGGTCAACAATGGCAGGACAAGTGCCAACTGAGAGAGAGGTTCCAGCTGAACAGGGGCACGTGCTTTGAGGGGGAGTCATTGAAAAGTTTAACATCTTATACTTTCACTCCCTCACAACACTTCCAGCTACCTGTGTTAAAAATCATTACAAACAGAACCAATGACTTCAACTTGTGTAACTTTACTAACTTGGTTTTTGATGTTACAGTATGTGACTTGTTTGCAAAGGGACTCACTTTTATTCCTAACAAAAAAATTAATCTGGTACAGTCACTATTTGACTTGAAACTATTTATTCTAAAATTAAATTTTAAATTGTTATTTAGGAACAACCAAATTGTGCGTAAACCCTTTAGAGTTTAAATCACATATAATCCCCCCATACACCCCACTTTAGAATTATTCGAAAGAATTTGTGAGTTAGACCTTAGAGCATGGGCTACAAAAAGGAACAAACAAAACAAGAAAACATAATCTCACAGAAATTGAAGCCACAGAATTAAATCTTTTGACACAAACCCCTAACCAGAATATTTAAACCTGATAAAAGGGATGGTATTGTGATCATGAACCACAGTGACTATCTGTACAAAATGAAAGAAAATTTGTTAAGAGACAGTTACAATAGGAGCTCTTTTAATGAAGTTAACACAATGTTTAGTAGAATAAAGGGTAACCTATAAGATTTGTTCATTGACGCGTCCATTAGTATAGATGAGTTAAATTACTTAACTATGCTTTATCCTAAAACACCTACAATTTTTGGTCTGCCAAAGATGCACAAATGTATAAATCACGCACCTATGTGACTGATCGTTGACATATGTGGATCCATGACACACCTCCTAGCAAAATTCCTTGATCGAAAGTTAAAAATATATATACAAGAAGAAGCTAGTGTTTTTAAGGATTCATGGAATTTTTTGACAAGGATGAACAAAGTAAGGTACAAGGAAAACTTTGTGTTTGTAATGATAGATGTAAAGGACTTGTGCACGTCGATCCCTCATGAAGTCAGGGTGGAATGGTTTTGTGACTTCTTAGTAAAGGGGTCCCACAAAATAATGTTAACGTATATGAAACACTTTTAGAAATTGTATTAAAAAAAAATTTCATTTTGTTTGATGGTGAATATTACCATCAATTAGAAGGAGTAGCAATGGGTGCAGCCTGTGGAGGTTTGTATGCAAACATTGTGATGATAGAATGGGAAAGGCATTTACTCACAGGCCACCCACTGTTTCAACATTGTTTCGTATATTTACGTTTCTTGGATGATATTTTTATTTTTTGAGACAGCCAAAAAGATGTTTTAGACATGTTTATAATGTACATCAACCAAACCACTGAATTCCTAAAATTCACGAGCAATAAAAGTAAAACAAATATACCTTTTTTTTGGCGGTCCTTATTTCTGAGGACAATACACACAAAAAGTTTGTGGCTGAGATATATCGAAAGGAATATAGTGTAACAGTTTTCTCCATTATTACAGCAACCATCCTCACACCCAAAAAAGAGCTGTCTTGAAAGAGCAATTCGTTAGAGCTGCGAGGATGGTAACATTGTGGGAAAGTTTTCTTTTAGAATGCAATAATTTAGAAAATATGTTCCTAAAGAGAGGTTACCCTAGAGATTTAATTCAAGAAGCAATGAGGGAAGTCATTACAAAGAGACAAAATGGACATTTTAGGGCATTATTGGGGGACAGAACTACTGAACAGAGCCTGCTGTTAGATGGATCGGTGGCAGAATCCTACCATGCTCCATCAGCAATAGACACAACATGTTTGGACGTGGTAACAAATAAAGAGAATAATAAAGCCAAGTTTGACAATAGTGCCATATTCATCACAACATTCTCTACTGACATCCACTTTATTAAAAAAAATTAATAAGAACTGGAGTTTATTGGGTACAGACAGGGATATCATGAAACATATAGATAAATACCAGTCTGTGTTTATAAAAAGGGCAAGAATTTTAAATGCTTTTCTGAACATCTAAACACGCCCAAACAAC
>NC_056729.1:737825882-737848382 GCF_019279795.1 Protopterus annectens | reverse complement strand
CTTTGGGATGTCAGGCACTACTGGGATGTTACAGCACCAAAAATCAGACACCAGTGTGAAAGTGCATACCCACAACCAGTTCCACCACAGTCACATACCAGTAGGTCAGGTGAACAGTAGAGTATACGGACTGTGTGAAGAAATACATAATAGTTTTCCAATCACACATTGCCCCTACATATAGTGGTCCAATTCTCAGTGTAGTCTGATTCCTGACCATGGTACAGGACACGTCTCAGTCTGCCGCTACAAAGGCATACAGCCAATAGACCAAAAAACACTGGAGCAGCATGCACAGTCAGGTAAAAAAGGAGCCATAACACTTACATCTACCCCCTCCATACATAGCCCAAATAACATGTACACATGACATGTGTACACAATCCTGACAGTCTGTCAACAATGGCCAGACATGCACAGACCTTTCAAATGTACAGTTCACCTCAGAATGTACAGGCTTGGGACTGATATCTATGGCCTCTTCCCTGTAACATGTCTGTGGGTCTACTACATCACTGGCATGGTAGGAGGAATGAAGGCAAGACATAATGCTACTAAATATGTCTGACCATCATAGTGCATGACATCTGGACAAAGTCTGACATCATTTGGGGACAGAAGCACAAACACAGGCACATATTGGACATATTGCTGTCAGACATTTAGACAGTTGCTGATGTTACTGGGTTGATGTAACATCTCCTTCATGAGGAATATGAAGGCAGTAATACCAATGAATTTTAGTATTTACTGACTGCATTACTCAGAGTCCCTGAGCAACTCTCAGGGAAATAGACAAAACATAACAGGCAAACATGTGGCTAGACTGTGGACAACATGCCAGTGGAGAGGTATGTCAGAGACATATCACTGTCAGATGTGAAGTCACTCACTAAAGGCATGTCCACACAAACCCTGCCAACCTATCAACCCACCATGTGTATAACAGCACTGGTGATGACATAGAATCTGTTCAAAATTCTGGAGATATGTCCCCCATGTTGTTGTGCTGTCTCCAGATGTCCTGTCCTGTGACATATTCCCACCTACTGTCTGTGAATCTGTAGCCCACCACCTCTGTAATGTCCCTCACACAGGCAAGTAATAGGGCCAAGGCCCACATGAAGGATGATCCATTTGTTGGAGCTAGCAGCAGTGCCAAGGCCCACAGCATAAAACTATGTGGACACCTACATAGTTGCATGGCCTTAGCAATACCTGACATCTGCACATCTGCACAGAGGACAGACATGAAATGGACAGTAAACATGTAGAGCATTAGGATGAATGTCCTAAAAGATAGAAGTCTGAAACTGAATTGTATGCCATTACTACACAACAGCAGTCTTCAATGACATGGGCAAAAAACATAGTACTCTACAGTTAATATAATAATATTAATATCCAATAGGAGATACATAAAAACATACAGCTGAAATACCAAGAACAAGACAGTGTTGTACTCAGAGTCCCAGCTCTGCATGCAGAGGTGCATGGTTGGAATACTACAATAGGCAATCTAATTTTACATGGAAAACAGTGTAAACAGTACTAATTTCATAATACAATATGTGTTGAATCATATTCATCAACCAGTGTAATGTAGCTGGTGTAAAATGCAAGTGTGAGTGCATATAACATGTGATACTACCCATGTATAAAAATAATAAAAAACTTGTGATACTACCCATGCATACCCAAGTGTCCTAGACAGTCAGTATAGTCACACCTCTTGTTACTGTAATGAGAGCACATAAAAGCATGTTATGTACAGCAAATTAAATAAACTTATTACATGATGTTCTTACTCTGCTATTTTATGAGACTAGAATGTGAGCAATGGTTACTAGGGCTGGGCTTAGCAGGTTTATACATTGCTTAAATGTGAATGATAACCAGTAGTTAGCTATGCTAAGCATATTTGTGCACTGGAAAGCATCGGTAAGCAAAGCCTACACAGTTTAAGTGCCTATCGGTTTAACCATGTTTTAGCACTGCTTAGCACCACGCAAACCTGTGCAAACTCGCTTACAACTGCTTAAAAGTGCCTTAATCACTGTATATCCAGCAGGCCTTCTTCTGGCCAGCAACAAAATAATCAGCCATGCTCAGTCCTGAACCCAGGATGCAATACACCACAGTCAACAGCAATTCACCACTAGGCCATCTTAGCTGCGAGATGCTAAGATGTTTTTTACAACATATCATGCAGTACAGTCAGTTTACAATAGGAAAGACACACTGTGCAATCAAGAATGATTGTTATCTACAAATATATACATGAAAAACCTCTGGCCATTATGTGAATAGCCCTACATTTGAGAGCTATCCAGGTACAGAACTTTGTCAGACTGAAGCCCATGCAGAAGTAGCATGTTCAGACAAACCCTGTTAAACAAGCAGTGTTCAAAGCATATAACAGCAATACCCACATTCTGTCCATAAGTCTTGAATCTTCACCATTTAGTTGGCTTGTCTACACGGGTCTTGTTTTAAGAGGTATTAGCTCATACACCTCCAGGAGCTCTTCCGCACAGGTAAGTGAAAGGTCCAATATCCACATGGAGTACTCAGTTATAGGAGTGTGTTGCCATGACATTGGCTATTGGAATAACTACACAGCCGCTCTGCATGCAGTCAGCAACTGGGGAACACCAATTGGTGCTCAGGTCATCACATGGTCATGAGCATTACCTACAAAAGACAAACTGCCATCTATTCAAACCATCTCTGTCATAGACAGTCTGTCAGTGCAACGCTGAAGTAGTGTGAGAAAAAAAAGAAAGAATATATCTGTGAAATATCCAGAAAAAAAGGTATGTGAAACAAGTAGGCATGTAATTGAATGCAGTAGGTGGTCTGTAATAATAGAAAATATGGGTTTGAAAGCATACGTCTCAACAAGACTTGCTATACTGATGTACTGCTGAACAGCACTGATGGCCATAGCATGTGGCTCTGTCTGTAGGGACTAAGCCAGCTATTGGGATATTGTACATATCCATATGTTACCTGTGCATATAACTATGATACACGTTGTCTTGTAAATATACGACAACTATACAGAGCATGTGCAGAGTAAAGTACTGCTGCAGATGTGTGTGTTGAACTGCATGTTATATACTGAGCTCATACCATTTAACTGTCCAGTGTTCTGCACACTGACCATATGTTGTACATTATATTTGTAGTCATTTACCGATAGAGTTGAGTTATGTCAGTCACATCCTTGCTAAATCTGTGAAGACTGACATTACAATATCCCCCTTCATTTTCCGCTGGCTTTTCCTATTCAGGATTGCCACACTGGATCATATGTTGCCATTTCCCTGTCCTCTGAATCCTGCTCTCTCACAACAACCACCTGCATGTCCTCTCTCACCACATCCAGAAACCTTATCTGAGGCCTTCCTGTCTTCCTCTTAACTGGCAGCTATATCCTTACCATCCTTTTCACAACATACTCAGCACCTCTCCTAAGCACATGTCCAAACTGATGTAAAGCTGCCTCTCCAACACTGTCTCATATCCATCCAACATGGCCTGAGACTATCATATACACATTGCTAAACCTGTGCACCCGTGTCACACCCAGTGCAAATCATAACATCTGTCACTCTACTATGTGCAGCTTTGACCCCTGCCTTTTTGTCAATGCCACTGTCTCCAACGCATATAACATAGGTGGTCTCATTACCCTCTTATAGACCTTACATATGTTTACTGGTACTTGTCTGTCACATTTCACTCTTGACACTCTTCTCCACCCTTTCCATACTGACTGTACTCTCTTCTCCACCTCTCCTTCATAGTCCTTATTACTCTGAAATGTTGATCCCAATCATTTGAACACATCCAGCTTTCCCAACTGTACTCCATGCATCCTCGACATTCCGCTAGCCTCACTCTCATTCACACACAGATATTCTGTCCTAATGTTGCTGACCTTCATTTCTCTCCTCTCTAAAGCATATATCCACCTCTCCAGGGTCTCCAAAAGCTGTTCCCTACTCTCAATACAGATCACAATGTCATCTGCAAACAACATAGCTGACGGGGACTCCCGTATGATCTTGTCTGTCAACCTGTCCATCACCATTGCAAATCATAAAGCGCTCACAGCTGATTCTTGATGTCATCCCACCTCCACCTTAAACACATCCATCAATCCCAATGCAGACCTTAATGCTGTCACACCACCCTTGTAAGTACCCTGTACCACTCTTACATATATCTCTTCCACTCATGACTTCATCATACAGTACCACAACTCCTGTCTAGGCACCCTGTCATATGCATTCTGTAAGTCCAGACAGACACAGAGAAACTCCTGACCTTCTCTGTATTCCACCAGTAACAGTCTCAGAGCAAACATCACAATGGTAGTACCCTTTCCATGCATGACACCATACTGCTGAAAAGTACTCCTCACCTTCCTGCGTAACCTAACTTCCTCTACTCTTACCCATAAGTTCATGCTGTGACTGGTCAATGTTTTCCCTCTGTGGCTATCACAGCTCTGCACATCAACCTCATTCTTACCGCCATACCCAAGCACTTTTCCCACACTCCTCATGCAACCTCACACTTCCCAAGATATCAGTAAACAGTCTGGCTAACACACCACTGCCATTTCCCCTAAACAACCCCATGCTTCCACAGGTGTGTAATGTGGACCAACAGGCTTGCCAGTTTTCATCCTCTTCATAGCTATCTTTACATCCTCCTTGTTAAGCCATTGCACTTTCTGATTCACCATACCCACATCATCCAACCTGTCTCATTCTCTTCATTCATCAGCCTCTCAAAGTACACTGTCCATGTGCTCAACACACTCTCCTCACTTGTGAGTACATATACCTCATCATCCTTTATCACCCTTATCTGCTGCACATCTTTCCTAACTCAGTGCATCTGTCCAGCCAATCGGTACTATTTCTTCCATCCATCCTTAGTGCCAACCTGTCATTGAACTCTTCATATGCCCATCCTCAGCCTTTGCCATGCACATCATCTCCTCATACTCCTGCCTACTTTCCTCATCTCTTTGACAATCTCACTCCTTCTTCCCCAACCTCTGTCTCTGTATAGTGTCTAGTACTTCCTCAGTCCACCAACAGGTGTCCTTGTACTGCTTCCTCGATCCACGTTACCCCAAGCACCCGTCTAGCTGTCTCCCTTACCAGCTCTGCTGTACTTAACCAGATATTTGTTAGATTGTCACTGCCACCCAGTGCCTGTCTAAACTCTTCCCTGAACTCCACCTCACAAGCACACTTTTCTAATTCACATCATTTGATCCTTGGTGCTGCCCCCACACTCCTCCACATCTCGATCACCAACATCATCTCACATACCAACATTCTCTGCTGCCTAAATACACTTTCCTCTGTCAGCACTTTACAGTTTCCAATCTCCTTCAAACTGGCCCTCCTACATTGGATATATTCCACCTGTGTGCATCTTACTCCACTCTTGTATGTCACCCTATGCTCCTCCCTCGTGTTATAGTGCATATTCACACCAGCCATGTCCATCCTTTTTGCAAACTCCACTTCCATCTCACCATCCCTACTCCTTTTAACACCATACATACCCATCAAATCCCCATCCCCTCTGTTCCTCTTCACAAACTTGCCCATTGACATCTGTTGCAATGACCAGTCTGTCATCCTTGGGTACAGTCATCACCATGTCATCCAACTGATGTCACATCTCTCTTTCTCATCCATCACACAACCAACTTGCATAGCATATGCACTAACAACAGTCATCATTACACCATCAGCTTACAGCTTCAGAAACATCACTCTATCAAACACTTATGTCATCTCCCCAAAACACTCTTGGCATACTGTTCCTTCAGCAGAAGCCCTACCCCCTTCCACCTCCAGTCCACACCTTGATAGCACAATTGTGACCTGTCTGCCATACACTCAGCCATAATCTCCTTCTATGTGGTCTCTTGAGCACACACAATATATCAACCATCCCCTGGCCATCATATCAGCTAGCTTGGTCCCAATACCACTCATACTGTCAGCATTAGCAATTCTTACCCTCAATACCACCCTCCTAGCCTTTCCCATCCCTTCCTGCCATATGACTGCTGGACATCCTCCAGGGGATGCCTCTCAGTGCAAAGGCTACTGTGCTATTGAATGACTCAATATGTTACAGCAATATTGAGACACTGTCACTGATTTTGTCCCATTGCTCTTATGCATGCATGGCATCCCACAGATGTCCTGCTGTAACAGGTTGAGAGAGATGACTGTACAGCAAGCGTGTGAATATAGTGTGCCATACTGACATAGAACAGGCATGTTTGTGAGGTATTAGCTATGCACATGTCAGTATGAGTAGGTGTTTGTGTCCACCTCATGAGAACAGATATGGGATGCAAAATGTCAGTTAAAACACCTGTACATGTTGTACACATATGCAATCTTAGTTACTGTGCACCTAAAAGAGTGACATTTCTACAGCTACTGGTTGTTGCATTGCCCTAACACAGCCATGGTTAGTACAATAAGCATGATTATCATTACTAAATTGGAGAGGTGTTCAACTGTGTTATGACTTTGTGGCCATTCCCACTACTAACAACTGAGTGAACACATACATGACTGTATGGACTCAGCAATACCTTGCTTGTCATACCTGCCTCCACCAATGTAGAATAATCCACTTTGCTGGATAGCAGCATTACACAAACAACAGACTTGGTCCCTATAGTGGCTGTACAGGGCAGAGTAAGGGCAGGAGCCAACCTGGCATCAAGCCAGCCACTGTCTGAACAAGCATATGAGGTCACAGGTAGATTACTATAAGGCCAACTATGAGTGCAAATTGGAGACATTCACCAGGGACAATCACATAGCCATCTTCAAATATGTCTGCAATCTCGGAGGCAACATACCAACCCGACCTGTAATGGTGGTCAATCAGATCACATACACACACAACATAGCTACAAGCAACCTGATGCAGATAGGGTTATGGCAAACATCTCCCTGGCTCAGCATCACTATAGGTGGATATGTGCTGCACCCACACCCCTCCCCTCATCACCAGTGAGCAGGTGCATATTGCCTACTGAAAGGCAATGAATGTAAGTATCCGTGGGACATCATATCATCCCTGTCTGCATCCAACATTAACTCAGGCATGTGCTCCCAGCTGCATTGCATGCTGTAGTCACACCAAGCCGCAGCACCATCCACACACCGTCCACATGAAAGATGGCTAATGTCATCCATTTACACAGACCTGAATGAGGAATGACAGATTATGCAAACAACTTGCCCTCACTGAAGTCAATATGACTCATCAGGACCAGGAGTGCAATGCAAGCTGAGACTGTGCTGATAGATTACAGGGGTATAGCGTGGTTGTGAGTTGTGGCTACTGGTATGGTTGTGAGTGTTAGTTACTGGTATTCAAGGTCCATGTGCAGGTACTGGACATACTGTTGCCAAATGTATAGGGTCCTGTGATGTGTTCCCTGTTAGTGTCTACCAGGTGCAATGTCACATCACCAGTGGGAGATCTTTTCACCAGGGGCATGCAACCTGATAATGGAAGCCATAATACAGAACCACACAGTATTGTTGGGCTGAGTCCAACAACATCTGCAGGAGAGGAGCACCTTGTGGGATTACCTTGACCACAGGGTAAATTAGGTGTGACTGCATGCACATACATATGAGCAGGTGTTGCATCATGCCATCAACCTCATACATCATGCCTGACAAAGGGCTGTTGCTGTGGTCAGGGACCCCACAACCACAGGTGGGAGCCCAGCCATGCAGCTCCCACTGACATTAAATGAGGAGCTCCTTGCCAAGCTTGGGCCACCCATCACAGTACACCACCAGGGTACAAGGCCCCACTTGCTGGAGGTGGTAGGCACCCACACAATGGACATGAATCGTGCAGGTAAGGCCCCAGTGGGGATTAGTAGAATACTGTATGAGACATACTTGTATCTGTACAGTATCTACATGCATGTGCCAGGTCAGATTGCAGTTGTGGATGGAGATTTCTAATGCACAGAAGTGCAAAACTATGGTGAAGGACAGCAAATTGTGTAGTTTTGGGTGTTGTAATGTAAATGTGCAGACATGCTGCTTCCATCCTTTACCAAGGGCACATGTGTGTCTGCTGACAATACCTCCCTCCCACAGCTACACAGGTCACCCTCGTCTGCATATGGGACAGCAGCCTGAAGCTGGTGAGTATGGAATTGTTCAGTTGTGCTTTGGCAATACCGCAGGCATGTGGAGGGCATGCAAGTTACCATGTACACAACTATGACTAATAGCCATATTGCTTTATGTGCATGATCACTATGCTGGGGTTAATTGTATTGCATCACAATGGTCACCACAGGGGCATATCTAAAGAGAATGTAACATTCCTGTAGCATACCTCACAACCTGTCAGTGCAGGATGTCTGGACAGACACCTGCAAAATGTGTTGGACAAACTGACTAAGATAGGGACATGTGTGAAACATTGCTTCTACACAGTGGATATAAAATGTATTCACAAACCTGTTAAGATGCTATTTATTTCTGATATATACTGGTTGAGACCACAGTATGTTAGTCCACACCTTTCCCAACTTTTAATGTGACCTGTGACATGAACAATTCACTTGTAAAACCAAGCATCTGGACTCATGTATTGCACCTACAAGTCTGGACAAGTGTGAGGGTAGCAAATGTGTCAGTATGCTGTTTCAGTCAGGTATGAAACCCGATGCTGCCATATGTGTCAGTACACTCACTGTGGCCTATTTAGCAACTATATCACATACATGGACATTGTTAAGGCAGACAGAGCACTAATACGTTTCAAACATCTGGATGTTCCAGACTCATTTGTGCAGAGGACTGGTATGGCCTGTACAATGGTTTTACATGCTGCATGTGAGGCAGATGCCATTACCATACTATATAAAGTAATGGCATTAGGAGGTGGTCACCTGCCATGTATGGTACACACATCAAAATGGTATCAGCCACACAAGATATGACACACACACACACACACACACACACACACACACACACACACACACACACACACACACACACACACACACACACACACACACACACACACACACACACACACACACACACACACACACACACCAGTACTATGATTAGAACTCCTACCTATCTATTTATGTCTACTATAGTGTTCCACAGTTATCAGATGCGCCACAGAGCTTACACCATTTCACCTCATCCAAAGGTACTTCTAAGGTGAATGACATCAACAGGACTACTAAATTAGGATAAGTATGGTGGTACACAACTCAGAATGGCATAACCTTCACATTACATGATTCTCACACAAACACACAGACACAAACAGTTGCCAGTATTAAGATTAGAACGCCTGCCTATCTAGTTATTTGTATTATTGTATTAAGCAGTTAGCAGACCCACCATGCAGCTTACACAATTTCACCTTGTCCAAAGGTACTTCTAAAGTAAATGATCATGGAGCTTATACAATTTCACTTAGTCCAAAGATACTTCTAAGGTGAATGACATCAACAGGACTACTAAATTGGAGTGGGGAAAGTGTAAAGGGTGGTACACAAGTAAAAAATGGCATAACCCACACAGTACATGATTCTCTCTCTCTCTCTCTCTCTCTCACACACACACACACACACACACACACACACACACACACACACACACACACACACACACACACACACACACACACACACACATAGTTACCCAAACAGCACTAGTAAAGTAGAGTGGGGGAAGTGTAATTGGTAGTACACAAATCAAAATGGTATAAGCCACACCATATCTGATTCACACAAGCACACAGTTGCCAGCATTGTGATCAGAGCTCCTGCCTATCTAGTTATTTCTATTATAATGTTACACAGTTATCGGATGCACCACAGAGGTTGTACAATTTCATGTAGTCCAAAGGTACTTCTAAGGTGAATGACATCAACAGGACTACTAAATTGGAGTGAGGGAAGTGTAAAGTGTGGTACACAAGTCAAAAATGGTATAACCCACACAGTACATGATTGTGACACACACACACTAACAGTTGCCAGTATTGGGATTACAACTCCTGCCTATCTAGTTATGTCTGCTATAGTGTTAAACAGTTAGCAGACATGCCACGGAGCTTATACAATATCACCTAGTCCACAGGTACTTCTAAGTTGAATGACATCAACAGGACTAATAAATTGGAGTGAGGGGAAGTGTAAAGGGTGGTAAACAAGTCAAAATGGTATAACCCACAAAGTACATCATTCTCTCTCTCTCTCTCTCTCTCTCACACACACACACACACACACACACACACACACACACACACACACACACACACACACACACACACACACATGCCAGTATTGAGATTAGAACCCATGCCTCTCCAGTTATTTGTACTATAGTGTTACACAGTCACTGCACGCACTACACGGCTTACTGGACTTACAACTGCCAAAGGTGCTGATAACTGCACAGTTGAGGTAAAGTATTGCAGGTGGCAGGAAGTCTGCCTTCAGTGTCTCCCATACATCTTGCTAATTCTTCCTGTCTTGCACTTCAAATAGAATTATAGCTTTGAACTTCAACAGGTTATTGTATCAATAAGTGTATCACACCTGGGAGCCATCAGCTGTACTTGTTCATCACGGAATTAGCCCCATTATTTATGACCACCCCTCCTGGCATGATTGAAGTGCAGTTTTCTGTGCTTTCACCCATTAACCTGGTGCACTTCTCCATTCTAAGGCACTGTTGCAACTGCCTCATGTACACAGACAACCCTCTCCTCTAAACTCCAAACACTCAGACCAGTGAGACTTATCCCTATATCACCAAATGTGGAAATATGCAATCTCTAGCAAAGACTGGACTAGCTGGTCAAGAGGATAAGATTAACACCTGCACCTCACCATGTGGACCACATAGCTCACCACAACACCCACTATGACAGCTCTGACATACATTGAAAAGCCACACACCCACCTTCACAGGGGCACTCAATGGACATTTACACAAACAGCACAATCAAGGCAGACACCCACTCAGACACCATGATGTAGCACATGCCAAAGGACACATATGTCACCTAAACAGTGTGCCCCTCAACTTAAGCTCATAAGGCTGACCACCTTGCACAATACAGTGATCATGGGTAACTCAGTACTGCAGCACACAGATGTCCCACCCACTATATTGATTGTGGAGGAGGTAACAGCCAACTGTCTATCACATGCCAGCATCCAACACTTGACACACCCAGTCAGGCTACTCCACAAGAGCTACAAGTATCACTCTGTCATCATCCATGTGGGTGTGAATGACCTGAGACACACCTCCCTGGGCTACATGCCAAGATACTTGGTTGAACATTCAGATTATGTAGTCCAGGCAGGTGTGACAGTAGCCCTGAGCAGTATACTGCTGTCAACCAGAATGATGCTGCAGTACTGTCAGCAGATAATTGACTGCAACATTGGCTTATGTGTTGTGTGCCATTCTCAGGGGATCCAGTATCTCTCTGCTTGGGATAACATGATTGACAGACCTCAATGCCTTGCCAGAGATGTCCTAAATCTGTCATCCCTAGGTTTCCAGGTACAGGGTAAGTGTCATGCCACCCCTATAGTGCCTTATTAGACAGTGTTCCAAATCAAATTACCACTGTAACAGACATGTATGCTATCTGAGGGTCATTCTGCTCAACAGTAGACATCTAACAGTCAAGATGCAGTCACTCAAAGCACTCCTCAGAGTGGAGGACATTGACATTTGTGATGTAATGGAGAGGTGGCTCACAACAGCAGACAGCAGTCCTGCACTAACAGTCTATGATGCGTTCCACAGCTGTCAGCACCAAAACATGGACCACACCTCCACAGGTGGTGTCTCCATATTCATAATGGATATGCACACCTCCAGACTAGCATCCCGGCATAATGCATTGGAGGTACTTCCGGTAAAACTGACTTTGGGGAATAGCGCAATCCACACCATAACCTGCTATTCGTCCCCAGCTATGTCCCTAGACTGTCAATGCACATTCCTCAACACCCTGGCATCTATGAAGGTCCAACCCAACACTGACATAGTAGGAGACTTGAACTACCCCTTTGTCACCTGGGAAAAGTAGTCAAGCACCAGTACACTGGCCCAATGCTTCATAGAATTCATCATTTCCATAGCCCTGGACTGGCTCATACTGCCCCTCAGTAGAGGATGAAACAACCTTGACCTGCATTGATTACTTACATATAGGACTGTTGCTCAACCAAAGTTGTCAATCCCTGCCTGGTCATATCCAAACATGATGTAATCAACATGGAGTTCAACATCTCACCCACACACCTCACAAAGGTAACCACCTTGCAAAACCTCTCCAATGCTGACATTGCAGTAATAAAAACAGGGGTGGATGACGTCACTGCACCCATGCCAATGAGAAATAGCTGCATGACTGTTGCATCATACACATATGCTCTGCACAAACATGTACATGGATGCATGGTACTAGCCATAGCCAACAGAACACAAGACACTGTCCTCCAAACACTGGAAGCCAATATGACGGTCCCTGCCATTACTAAAATGTACAACAGAAGGAGGGCACTGTTGCAGAAAAAGGTGGTGTTCCAAGACTGGTGAACCTCCTTATTAGCCACTAACACAACTTGGGATCCCTCATGGTATCACCTACAGGCAGCTATGAAGACAGAATTGCAGCAGACACTGACAATCACCAAAGCCTTTCATAGTTATATCAACAACCTCCACAGCAATAACCACAAGTGCTGCGAGTTACTGCATAATGCTAATTCTTATCCTGAGGCAACAGATATTGGCCACAGCCTTGCCAACACATTCAGTGCCAGCTTTTCCCCTCTCCCCCAAGGGGACAATCACAATGGCAAATGAACGCCAGGCACCCAGCATTACTGCAGGCCAGGTTAGACCTGCATTGTCCACAGACAAGGATACAGCTTCCATTGGATCCCAACATATCAGTGGCTGTGTTCTACATGACATACAAAGAGACCTGGCACCACATCTTTGTGCCCTAGTCAGTCACAGCCTCACCTCAGGCTTTGTCCTTCCAAAATGGCACACTGCTACAATCATCCCTTTCCATAAAGGGGTGCCATCTACAGACCCTGGGGATCACTGGGCCCTTAGCCTGACAAGTCTACTATGTATGGGTATGAGTGTATCATCAGGGACCCAAATGACCAAGATATGGGTGATCTCCTAACTCTAGACCCCACACAGTTTGGCTTATGGAATGGCAGATCATGCCTGCTCAACCTGGTTGACATCTTTCAGTGAGTCACCATGACTGTTTATGACAGTAAGCCACTGCATATGGCCTATCTCAACCTGGCCAAGGCTTCTGATAACATTCCTCAGTCAGTCAAGGATTACTGATAAGCCCAACAAACTAGTCATCAATCCTTATATCAGTGGGTGGTTTGCAAATTGGTTCACAGAACACACATTGTGACAGTGGCAAACTCCAAGTTAGACTGGCAAGCTGTCATGAGGGGAGTCCCACAGTGATCAATACTGGATAGTGTCCTGTCCAGCATCTACTTCACAGGAGTCCAGTCCAACACAGAGGAACTCTGGCTGAACAAGTTCACAGAGGACTGCAAGCTGGGAGCTATCATGAATTCATTCCACAAGTGATGCAGACATCCTACAGAAAGGCCTCACTGAGACCAATGAGTGGTATGGAAACCATGGCCAGCAGCTGAACACCACAAAAAGCATCATCATCCCCTTTGGTAAAACACTCAGTTGCCAGTAAGTTCCACATCAATGGGAGCCCAATGAACACTGTAGGCATTATAAGAGATCTGCGGACACAGGTTGACAGCAACTTCTCCTTCAAGCACCACATTGCCACTGTGGTCAGGAAGCCCTTCTATTTGGCACATTGCATTACCAAGGGTTTTGCATCCAGTAAGACAGAAGTAATGATCTGTGTCTACTATTCCCTCATTAGACCACTCCCTAAGTATTATGGCCCATTTGCCATGTACCTCACTAGACACCTGCTACAGCTGGAGAAGCCACAGAAACACCTCACAAAGGGATTCATAGGCATTAAACATGCATCCTACACAGACAGACTTAGAAGACTCAAGCTATTCTCTGTATCATATCACCAAATTATCAGCTATCTGTGCTTGACTTACAAAGCTATGTCTAACCCAGCTGGTTTAGAAATGCTACATATAAATTCATCCACACCACAAACTGTAGAGACCTCTACCTCAGTACCACAATCACCACAACATGCAGGTGGGACAGCTCCCTCACCAATAAACTGCATATGCCCTGGAATACACTTCCCATACATGTCATGCAGAGCACCTAGCTGACCCTTTTCCAGAGAAATCTTGAGTTGATGGGTAAGAGACACTTCAACCTAAGGATCACTGCAGTGGCTATACTTGATACAGTCACTGGGATGTAACATCAGGTGGCACAGTGGCAGGGCCCTTCTATGTGTTAGGCTTGTTAAGGCTCCTAGGCCATTACCTACTACACACTTGTGAACCTATAAAAGGAATGACATCAGCAGGACCGATAAAGTAGTGCAGTGGGTGTTAAACATATCAAAATACTTTGCCCTACAAACAGAAATGCATACACACACTTGCCAGATGTGAGAGTAGAACTACTACCTTGCTAGTGATTTGTACCAGAGGGTTATGCAGGTACCGCACATGCTACAGAGCTTATTGGGCTGAGAGTTGTCTAAAGGTGCTGATATGGGGAATGACATCAGCAGGACTGATAAAGTAGGGCAGTGAGTGGAAACATATCAAAATACTTCTACTTACAAACAGACATACCCACACACATATTTGCCGGATACAAAACTAGAACCCCAGCCAAACTAGTTATTTGTACTATAATATTAAACATTTATCACACATGCTACTGAGCTTACAGGGCTAACAGCTGGCCAAGGTTGCTGATAAGGGACTGATATCATCTGGACTGATAAGGTGGGGCACTGTGAAGTGTCATGGGTGGGAATGGCATAAAACTGTCACACTTATCAACAAACACACAACTCCTTCAGTCCTGCACACACAACTGCCACACACACACACACACACACACACACACACACACACACACACACACACACACACACACACGTACACTTCTGCATTTGCAAGAACTGAGATTAGAACTCCTGCCTAATTAGTTATTTGTACTATTGTGTTATGCAGTTATTGCATGTGCCACATAGCTTATGGGGCTGAGGCCTGACAGAAGGCACTTCTAAGATGACTGATATCTGCAGGCCTGCTAAATTAGGGAAAGCGGAAGTGTACTGGGTTTGAATGGACCCAAAAGCTTCTAGTTGTGAACACACACACACACACACACACACACACACACACACACACACACACACACACACACACACACACACACTTTTACATTTGCCAGGACTGAGATTAGAACTCCTACCTAACTAGTTATTTTTACTATAGTGTTATACAGATATCACATGTGCCACCGAGCTTACAGGGCTGGGCCTAACAAAAGTGACTTCTATGGTGACAGACATCTTCAGGACTGCTAAAGTGGGGCTATGGAAAGTGCACTGGGTGGGGAAGACCTGTTCATGCCTAGATCCTACTGTTATTTTCTGTTCATTCCTAGATCCTACTGATATTTCTCTAAGTGTATGAGCATGCCCAGTGTGTTCTTCTATAGTACATGTGGGACGCCATTCCAGGGATTGTTGTACTCCAGTCTGGTTTGTTTTGTGCTACAGTCATACCTCTCAACCTGTTGGTGCAGGATATCTGGAGATAACCTATGAAAATATAGGAAAAATGGGCCATACAATGACTGTGACAATTTATCTCAGTAATGTATGGGTTGCTAGGGTTACAGGGCTTGTTTTAGCAGACATCTGTCATATATGTCATTTGACACTCTCATGTATTGTTTCAGTACCTCGCGACATACCTCCTCAGATCATCACAGTGATTTACAAGAGGAATACAGGGTGGATGATGCACACACAAGGTTTATGGGCCAAATGCTATGCATTGTTGCACATTCCAGCCTGTTGAGGGGGTGTGTCTACAAACAATTGGCTGCCGATGCTTTGGAAATGGTCCAGCACCTTGGTGATATATTACAATGGTGGAATCTCTGTGCATTTATGTTCTGGCCTGGTCTGATTTCCAGTCCACAGTTGGGTAATATAAATCAGACAGGGATCAGGGTGACAGGCAGACTTAAGATAGATTTGTAAGGGATAGGATATGTGGGGGGTGTCCTGGGCAGATATATTTGCCTGTAGCTACCAGTACTTTGCATTGGGCTCTCCTCAATGGTTGACTACACTTGGAGGGTCTTGCATGTGTCAGACTGTTTCATTAGCCTGGAGGTGTGTATTTGTCACACATATATGTATCAACCACCTCATTTTGCTTGAATGGTCACATGTTGGGGTCAGGATGTTGCATAGGATGAGTGATCAGGGAGGGGTGTGTTACTCCCCATGGCTGTGGCCCAGGGTTCTGTGGGCACATACATGTCACCATCTTCCAGGGTTAGGCCTGCTGGCAGTGAATGCATTCCCATGTTTAAACTCCTAGCCCTGCCTGTCGACTGTACAGAGTATCACAGAATGTCCACACCCATGACTCATATATCTTGGTTACCCATACAGGTGTGCTTTTCCAGCAAAGGTGTTTTGCAAGTCACTCAGGGTTAAAGTCAGATACTACTGACAGTTGACATTGCAGTTTCAGACTTCATACCCATCAGACATTCCATGCTACTACAAATCATTCCATCAACTTTATAACATTATTAGAGTGGTATTTCACAAGTGTCCTTCTCTATGGACCTTCATCACCCCATTATTCATGGCTTTGTCCCGATTTCTGACTCCCTGAGGCTGGCAGGTGTGCTCCTAGCAGTTGTCAGCATGGCCTTTCTTTGCATTTTGTGGACTGTGTTATGTTGGTGTTATGGACCCCATGACACTCCTTATAGGGCTCTGATTAATCAAACTTTTATGTACTTTGGGTAAACAATAGAAGTATGCCATTTCTGTTTCTACACAAGATAATTTTTTCTCAACATCATGTTCCGTCCAATATCCCAATGTAAGTCCTTTATTAATCAAACTCAATTCTCTATTTTAGCTTCATCTACTTTAGTACTCATTACAATTTCATACACTTGATCATTCTGTAACAAATCATAGCACATCTTACTATACTGTGAGTGATGTATCACCACTATTTTATTGCCCTTATCTGAGGGTTTTATCACAAGTTTATTCTGGTGGGAAAACTCACTTAATGCTAACTAATCACTTTTTGTTAAGTTATAATCAACATTTCTTTTATCTAAGTTTTTAAACAACATTTCTACTTCAAAATCAACCATAGATTGAATTTTTTTATTCCCTCATGTATACATGGTATGAATTTGTTAGTCACTGTTAAATCTGAAGTATCTATAGGGCAATAAGCATTAACATCACTATTGCATGAAACAAAAGATTCATCAGACACATCATTAATTAAAACATCTTCATCTGTACTATAAATAGTCACATCATGTACATTATCCATCCAGTCATTAGATTCTGTCTACATTATAAACACGAAAATAGTACCACAGAAACAATTAACAATAAACTAATATACAATTGCATTAGCTTGTAAAGATACAGCTCCACCATTTTTAAATAGAACATTTCCAACAGCAGTCTGTATTCAGACCCTGTGGAATTAAAGTACCATACTTTAAAATAAAAAGTGTTTCTTTATACAGTAACATATTTCTAATGTAATCACTGTCCCTTTCTCCTTGTATTTGTTCTAAAATAGTAGCTTTTAAATCTACAAAATTACCATTGTGATACAATTTAAAATGTTGAGCTAAAGGGCTCGCCATTTTACCTAAACTTATATCTCTTAAGTGTTCTAATAATCTCTTTTTAAACATTCATTTAACTATAATATGTAACTATATCATGCAACCTTTTCCAAAAATTAATAATATTAAACTTCAGATGGTAGGGGAATATCAATGTACCACAGAGAGGGTGATTTATGCAATTAGGTGTAGCTGCAATAAATACTATATAGGCCAAACTAAACAAATGATTAAAAAGAGATTACTAGAACACTTAAGAGATATAAGGTTAGGTAAAATGGAGAGCCCTTTAGCTCAACATTTTAAATTGCATTACAATGGCAATTTTATAGATTTAAAAGCTACTATTTTAGAACAAATGCAGGGAGAAAGGGACAGTGATTATGTAAGAACTCCATTACTGTATAAAGAAACACTTTTTATTTTAAAGTATGGAACTTTAATTCCACAGGTCTGAATACAGACTGCTGTTGCAAATGTGTTATTTAAAAATGGTGGAGCTGCATCTTTAAAAACTAATGTAATTTTATATTAATGTTATTGTTAATTGTTTAATTGGCAACTGTGGGGTATAAAAGACAAGGGTTTTTTGCAATGAATGTTCTCCTTGAAGGCTTATGTGAGGCCAAGGTGCTAGAGTGCTATTTTATGATTGTGCCACTGTGAGATTTTTGCTGTTTTACATTAAAACTTTTTGGACTATACCTGTACGTTCATTGTGTTTGGAACCATAGATATGCTATCAGAAAATTCCACTCCATTAGTTTATTTTGTTACAGAGACTGACTTACCTTGTGCCTGCAGCTGTTGTGAGGGTGGTGCTTGAGGGCTGACTATGTCAGATGCATGCAGTACACTGCCTATACATGGTCAGGTATAGGAGGTGTGATGTTTGGCATCCATTTTAATGTGTGTGTTCGAGTCAGACAGAGAGAGAGAGAGATCAGTCCCTGGGGCCCAACAGTGTCAGTGTATGTGAGGCAAGGGCATACTGGGCATGCCTCCATCTGCCTACAGGTGCAGGCTCAGGATGTTTCTCCTCTGAGCCACTCTGTGCCTGTGGAGGCCTTGGCAATGGTGGGGGCTGTGTGGCCCTTCCCCATTTTGTTCCTGCTGCAGCTGTTTCCGCAGGATCATATTGTGTAGCATGGCACATATTATGAACATTTGTGCACATGTGGCTGGAGAGTACTGCAAGGCGCCACCAGATATGTCAAGGCAGCGGTAACCATGACTTGAGCATCCCAAACACACACTCTGTAATGATCCTGGTTTGTGCCTGTACCTCATTATGGTGTTCTTGCTTGGGTGTGTGCATTTCTGATGCATGTCATCATCTATGGCTGCAGTGCATAGCCAGCATCCCCCACTAAATGGCCAGATGGGATGTCCCCCCCTAGCAAACCACTGATACAGCTGTGAGGAATTCCAGATGTGAGAGTCATGATCACTTCCAGGGCAGCCAGCACACACATTCATGATAATGCCCTGGCATTGCACATGACCTGGCAGTTGATGGAGTGCAATTATTTGCAGTTTATGTAGACCCTACCCCAGTCACCAGGTGGTGCTTTGATGTGGATGTACTTGCAATCTATGGCACCCAGTACCTCCAGATAGTCTGCTACATGGTGGAAAATATGCATATTGTGGGTCCTCTCCTCAAGGTTGGTGGGGAATTTAATGTGCTCCTCAGCATGTGGTCACATGGCATCCAGGAAATGGTGGAGTATCCTGCATGCAGATGCCTGTGAGACCCCCATGATATCCCCAGTTGGTCTTTGGAAAGTACCTGTAGCTAGTATTCTTAGAGCTACACATACCTTGGTATCCACTGGGATTGGTTCCCCTCTGTTTGTTCTGGATGTGAGGCGAGGCCAGCACAGCTCCACAATTTGCTGCAGTATGTCCTGTCTACCCTGTAGCACTATACTATCTCCAGATCATGTAGCCCCAGGTAGGTTACCCTGGGCCTGAACACTCTTCTCTTCCTCCTCCTCATAAGTCTGAGGCAGTTGTCAGCATTGTCCTCTTCATCATCCTCAGCCTCTTGCACATACTGATGTATGAGAGCGACAGCAGCCCCTAACATTTTGTTCGTTTTGTCAGGTAAAAGTTCCCCATCTGTGTAAACCAGTTGTCTAGAGTTTGTTGGAAAACACAGACTGAAAGATTTTTGCATAGTTAATAATGGTGTGCTGCAGATGCTGCCTGTGTGATTGGCTGAGTGTAATACAGTCCACCTGCCAGCTCTATTACTTGTATTTGAGTGCCTCTATTCTGCTATTTCCTTTTTTTTTATTGTCCCACTTGCCATTTCCTGTATATATTTTTTAAATAAAACATCTCCTAACATGACCGTGTGCCTATATATATATATATATACACATACATACATATACATACATACACATATATATATATATATATATATATATATATATATATACATACATATATACATACACACATATATACATACAAAATTTCTCTGGATTTCATTTTTTTTTTGTTTTATCTTTCTATTATCTATTACTAGGTAGGTGTTGTATAGCTACTTGTTTAAAACCTCCCAAAGAGATATTTATCGTATCTAGCCATTTTAAAAAAATATACAGTTTCATCAGTAGGGAAAAATATTTAAAAGTGTATTTGCTTGTTGGTGTGGTGATTTTTTTATGTTAAATAAATTTGTGTAGGATTGCAGGTGTAATAAAGCATTTATTGTGATCATGAGCTGGTGTATACTACTTTTTGAGGTAGAATCTTCAATTTTTCTCTCAGTAGTAGAAGAGGAGGGTCCTTCTGGTATTTGATTTCATTTATCATTTTATATGAATTGGTTGTGATTATAGTTTTCCAAAGCCTGCTACAAGTTTCTGTTTTGGATAACTGGAACACAGTTCTTTGATTTGTCTTAGGATTATTGTGTGTGATTTAGGTGCCATTTCCTGTATATTTTTTACTTTTGTGGTTGCACACCCATTTATGTGAAGTAAACAAGGCTATACAGCCTTATAAACACCCAACCCTTGCTTACATGTACACAGTGCTGCCATTTCCTGTGATTTATTTTTATTTTGGTTAAGACCTGGTGTGCATCACACAAACATGTTTAGCTGAAGTAAACAAAGTTATACAGCTTCAGACACACACCCTTGCTTAGCTGGGCTTAGCGAAGTGCAGACCTGGGCAACAGTGCTCCAATGTGCTTACAGCAAGCATGACACACCCCGTTTTCATGTTAGTTGCTCCTTCTGCCTACACAATTCTGTTCTAGCACCTACATGGTTAGGTGCAGGTTTTGGACTTAGAATATTTTGTGATTCAGTACATTTCCCTTCATTTGCATACCCCACTGCCTTAGCCCATAGATAGTGCACTGACATGGAGCCTTTCCCCTTGACAACCACTGTCCCCTGATATTGCTTTGATTTTGCATACCATAGATTGTAATGGCAAAATGCATATTTTCTTTAAACTTGGGTTTTCATATTTTTTTTTATTTTTGGCACAATCATGTTCACGCATCCTTGCGTTATGCTTAAACGGCTAAGATCAGCCACAAAAATATTATATTTTATTAAGATTAAGCATTTATTCATGCCAATGGCCATATATATGGCCATTGGCATGCCTACAGATGTGAATACATGCTTTTATTTGTGCTGTCATGCCTCCATTTTCTTTTTTGCAGAAATGTGTTCAGTTAGTAACTGAACACATTTCTGCACTGACACTGTTCCTGCATGGAGACCTGGCAGCTTCCTGACTCACTAATTCATCTCATTTGCATGGTTTTCACCAGCAAATGAGGTAATTAGCATCCTACATGGTCTTCCATGCAGGAACACTGTAGACAGGCTCATGCACATTGGATCAGCTGTTTGCTGAATCGCTCGGCGGCCAAACTCTATGCAGGAGCTGCTACACTGTTTCTGCACAGATTTGTAGCTTTCCTGAATCACGGGGCCTGTTAATATAACTTTCCACATTTATAAGAGTGATGCTTAAATTCATTACCTATTTCTGGGCCTGTGTTTTCTCCCTCCAAATTATGTTGGATGTTGCCCAGATTTCTTCTGTTAAGAAGTTGAGAGGTATGGACCTGGGGCTGACTGGAGGGCTCAGCCAGGCCATAGCAAAAAAAAATGCTCCATTTGAAACTTGAAATCTTAACTGAGATTTGTTTATTGAAACATGAACACAGATTGCAACTCAGAAATGGAGATTTTACAGTATGAGTGAAACACGTGTGTGTGTGTGGGGGGGGGGGTTGCATGGGTATGAACTGTACTGTGTTGGCCTACAGCAGTTTGTCTGGTACTTAACTCAGGCAAGTAAAGCAATGAGCTGTTATTGAGCTGCATTCTGTAGTGCAGCATTTGATTCCTGCAGCCTTTGCTGATCTAGTGTGTGTGTCTGACCAGGTCAATTACAGATAGTGCTCCGGTGTATGTATGTGTGTGTGTGTGTGTGTGTGTGTGTGTGTGTGTGTGTGTGTGTGTGTGTGTGTGTG
>NC_056729.1:737820882-737823382 GCF_019279795.1 Protopterus annectens | reverse complement strand
CACATTCATTTGACTCCAGAATAACTCAGTGGACACTGCCTGTCTGCCTTGATTTTATTTTTCAGCCAAGGCCCCTTCTACTCAAAGTGCCATCACATAGTATGATGACTATTTTTCTTTCATTTCTTTGGCTATTGTACTACCACTAACTTGGAATTTTAGGCCATGAATCTAGCTTTATTTTGAGCTGCTTCAGAGACAACAATCACTGTATTTTATTTTAAATGACACCAAATGATTTAATTTAGTTGCTGTAATCTAAACAAAACATGATGTTTCCTTGTTCCGACAACTAACAATGGTTAATATTGTTTTTAGAGGTATTTTTCTCTTTTCCTTTCTCCTTATTAGAGGTGTAACAAGTTCCATTACAAAAAAGAACATCAGAAACTGTGAATTGAAATTGATATTATAACACTGTCTAGAGCTTTTAGGTTACAGAAGTCAGGAGTACCATTTAAAAATGCATTGATGCTCATCACAAAGCTAGTGAAAGAAAGAATTGATTCAGCATTCTGTACTTCTATGTCATTGATCACAAGGATTAAAAAGAGTTCATGATACAAGCTGAACATATTGCAAAAAACAATGTCTGTACCTGTCACAATTCTATCTTCTTGATACCTTTACAATTAGCACCTTTCTTCCAAGTGTGCAATTAAAGCCAGACTAAAAAGAAAAATACAAATAAATAATCATCCACATTTTGAGAGCTGACAGGTTGAAACAGTAACATAGATACTGAAGTTTGTACCAGGCTATGAAAGCCCTTTACAGCACAGTTTCTATATTATTAAAGAGCTCTAAACCAATAAGCTACTCAAAATGCAGACCATCTTTTAAGGGTGGCAGAGAAGGACTCTCTTTCTTCAGAACCAAATGAGATGAGGCAGGGGATCCATTCAGAACAAAATGACTGAAGACATAATGAGATTTATTTATAACATCAGCACAAAAGCCACCTAAATAAAGACTAGGTACATCAAGGCACCACTGTTAAATAACACGCAGGGCCTAGTATAACTTCACTCCTGTACAGCATGCGGTCATGGGCTTCTGAGTTTCCTTAAACTCAACTAGAGGGCCACTCCCAAGTATTATCACCTGAGTACTTGGAGACCACCCTCACCTAATAAGCATTGTTCCGTTAGCTATTCTTTGTACGTAGTAAGATATCAGATCTAGCTCATAGTTTTCAGCCTCCCAATGAAATTCACACTCCTTCATAGCAATTAAATGAAGTACTTAAAGTTAGTTTCCATTTCCAAAATCTAATATACCCTAACGCATTCTACTACTATCTGCCACATAACAGCTATCACACATCATGTCTCAGTCCTATACATAACTCTGTTTGCTGATATAGAAGAAATTACATCAGCTATCTGATAAATTGTAATAGAAACTTTAAATAAAATGTGAGATGCCAACACATTTGTATTAAATGTAATGTATACATAATTTGAGAAGTAACAAGATGTCACTGAGCACTATTGACAAATAGAAGGCCAAGCCCCATTCCTTTAATTCTTTTTTGTTTGTGATGTCTGGGGTTAAATTATACTTAAATGGATGACAAATGAGGAAAGTTATATTGTGATGGTAAACTTTATTCAGGGCCTTATTTGTGAGTATTTATGTTTCTGTTGGCATGCTTTTTTGTTTTAAAGTTAAGAAATAATAACGTAAAAACGAATGATCATGCTAGTAGGTTGGCTGTTGGTCTAGTTGTAGATCCTTCATTCTTGGATAAACTGTTCATGGTTTCCATAGCTCTGTGGTTTAGTTTTGTCTTTTTGTCATTTATTAATGACAGCTTTACATATTATTGTTTTCAACAAAGTGGCAATACTTAATACACAATGCTGTGTAAACAAAATATAATTCAAGTGAGTTTTTTCACAAATGAAGAAGGGATGAACTAAGAGGCAGATGACTGTAAAGCAACATATGATATTTTTGTCCTGTTGCCAATCAGGATCTATCAAACTAAATTTGCTAACAACTTTAATAACTATGCACCTGACAATATTTAACTCCAAATCTCAGTAAAAAATAGTATACACTGACTATATCAATAGTAAATTTTCCATGTGCTGTTCAGCAGTCTGCAACCTTGCTTTATGTTCATAACTATCTTTAGCAGCTGTCTTCACTGATGGAAAATTCAATAAAACTATAGTTTTATAATTTAGAAAAAAGAACACCACAAACACTGCAAATGCCTCCAATGACATACCTGGTCTGAGAAAAGTGTTTCTACTTAAACCAAGTAAAATGTCTCTAATTTCTTTACTCACTGCTTTCAGCAATTAAAAATACTCAATTCATCTACCACCTGCTTGTGACCTGTAGTTGTCCAACATGTTTGCAAAGTTTATATGTGGTGGAATGAATATGGAGCAGACTTCAGCAAATACAAAATCTCAAAATACAATAAATTCTTATAATGAAAACATGTTCTGCAAAATTATATATGATATGAAATATGAACAAATGA
>NC_056729.1:737818266-737820869 GCF_019279795.1 Protopterus annectens | reverse complement strand
AATTTAATCCCTTCCCCCTTATTAACTGAAGTTAAAGCCAATACTAAAGGGTTGTGTCTGACTATATTTGCAGATGACTACAAGCTAGGAGCAGTCAGTGAATTCTCAAATTACTTCATCCATACTACTCAACTGTCCAGATTTTTGACTCATATTTTTAATGTGTTCCTCATAAAATTTGTGAGTTTTTAGCAGTCACTAAATAATGACAAACATTTGAGTTTCAGACTTCATATCCTTAAGGACATGCATGCTAACATATATTCTATGAGTCATGTGACACAATGTTGGGTATTTAAATGGACTTGACTTGTTTTGTAATGAGATCTGAAGAAGTTTTTTTTAAATGTGAACAAAAGTGCTTAACTATTACTAAACCGTGTATTTTTTTTGTCTGAGTGTTACTTTTTGGTTATATCCTCTCAACCTATAGAATAAGCAAAAATATTACCAGTGCATACTGAATGTCCAGATGGAAACTACGAATCATGAAAAAGCATATACCAACTGGACAACCATGACAGAAAACAGAGCTTTAATAAGTTAAAAACTTCTGATAGAATAAATTCCAGATAAAACAGGACAAGTGCTTTCGCATAAGCTTCTTCAGGTCATATAAAACTTATAAAACCATAGTATTTGTAAACTAGAATCAAACTAATCAAAAACATAGAAAAATTGTGCCAAAAAAGTGACATCATATGCAATATTTAAATATTTAAACAGCATTTAAAGCAATCATCACTAACTTTTATGTAACTTAAGTTTCCGTCCTTTTAGGACGGTTCTAATATTAACCTGACTATTTAAACCTGGATGCTTGAAAGCTTGCATCCTAAGGATCCACTTCATCTCCACCTGCTCCAGGTAGTTATTGCAATCACCACCCCTCACATTTTTAAAAACATGTTGTAACACTCTGAAAGAGAAATAATGTTCTGGACATTCTAATTGATGTTTTGCCAGGGCATTTTTACTGTCCCCCTTCCTCATATCTGATAGATGTTTATGTACCCTATCCCTCAGATGTTGGGTGGTTTTCCTCATGTAGAAACAGAGACACATATCACAGGTCGTGAGATATATTATGAAGCTGCTAGTACATTCTGCATAGAATCTGGGCATAAATTCAAAGGGTAGAATAGGATGTTTGTAAACTTGTTCTCTCATCAAGACTTTACATATACTACAATTTCTACAAGGATAGGTCCCAAGCCATTGACCTAGCTGTACAGTGCCTTTCTTTTCATTGCATAACAACCGTTTAAGATTATTATTGCTCCGATAAGTAAAGCATAGTGTGGCCCCCACTAGACCAGTTGTCACAGTGTCCAGCATTAAAATGGACCAATGTTTCTGTATAATATCTTTTATAACATTGTTATTACTAGTAAATTTAGTTATAAATGGAGTATATCGTCTAGTCATCCTTCTCTTGGTTACATCATTATATCTACCCCTCATATTCGGGGTATCAACAATCATTGCCCCTCGATCCTGGTCAATAACAGATAGGGCAACACCCTGTTCTACAGAATTAGGCTGACAGTCAACCAATTGATTGACACTTAGGCTATCTCGTATCTCTCGAATGGTAGCACTATTATAGCCTCTATCGGTGAACATTTTTTCTAGAGCATCAAATTCGCATTGCATATCACTCTCTTCATTGCAAATCCTGGATACTCTTCCAAATTTACTTTTTATTATACTTGAACATATGTGCCCAGGATGCATACTATCTTTATATAGTACACTATTACGCCAACAAGGCTTCCTAAACAATGTGGTAGTAATACCTCCTGTTGCATTTCTGGTCAATGATACATCTAGGAAATTGACCTGTGTATAAGAGTAAGTGACTGTAAAGCGAAGGAATTCCATGGTGGACTCTAAGTACTTAACATATAAGAGAAGGGATTCAATATCACCCTCCCAAAAGAAAAAGACGTCATCAACAAAGCATCATGTACTTCTGGGAGAAAAATAACCTGGCTGGGAGTACATTATATAGGGGTGTCAGACATTATAGACGCACCTAATGAAATGAACACTGCACACAACAGAGTTTTTTCCCTTTTTAGAGACTTACTGATTGAAGGTTTGATCAGTGATGAGGTGTACAATTATTTAGTGATTTTGAAACCAAGAATACCAAACCTGTTTGGATTACCTAAGCTCCCTAAAAATGTCAATGATCCCCCGATGAGAGTTTTAGTGAATGCAAGGTCGTCCATTACTTATGCATGTTCTAAATATGTAGACCACTTATTAAAAAAGTATGTAGCCAGAGAAGAACAAATTTGCAAAAACTCCTGGGCCTTTTTGAAAAGTTTAGAGAATTTTGTTTATTATAAGAACATTTTTTTCTTAACAATAGATGTTGTTGATCTTTACTTTTCTATCCCTCATGAGGTAGGAATTGAATACATTACCAAGAAATTGTTATTTTATGAGGCTGAGAGTAATGATATAAGGTTAATCCAGGAGTTACTAGATATTATCTTAAACAACAACTTTGTTAGTTTTAATGACAACATATACAAACAAGTGGTAGGTGTAGCTATGGGTTCGCCATGTGGGGCGAGCTACGCCAACCTGTT